>NW_020644478.1:0-629 GCF_003573695.1 Papaver somniferum
GTTAGTCCATACAGATTGCTAAGCGAAATATTGGGTGTGGTTGTTACACTCCCGCTTTTTCAGGAAGTAATATTCGATAAAAGAAGATTAAATCAAGAGTGCTTCTAGTTTTTTTTTATATATACTGAAAAGACTTTTATTGATTAAACTGAATTGCTACCGTAATCATCATTCACCAGTTTTGTGAGGAAATCTGGTGTCCCCCTGGTTTTCTTCAGACCGTTAGCCTTACTCCTTTTTACAGACTACAATCTTTCCTCCCAGCACCCCTGCTAATATAGTGGTTTTCCCATTTATAATCCATGATTACGGGTATCTCAAGGTTGTGGAAGAATTCCCACTCAAAAATCTTATTTTCTCATTTGCCGGCCATCATACTTTGTAGCACTTTTTTCATAGAACTAAGATCCATAAGAATAAATTATACGGTGTTTTGAGGAAAATAAAATTATTTATGCTTTTTTTAAAATAATTTTTTGGTAAAGGAGTAAATTTTTTGATTTCATTGATAAATTTTAAATACATCAGGAACGAAAAACATGAAAAATTACATAAATTCGGTATCACAAAAACAAGATAATTGTGATACAACATATATATATATATATATATATATATATATATATATA
>NW_020644479.1:0-164 GCF_003573695.1 Papaver somniferum
ACCACGTGTTTCGAAATATGTTCCAAGGGAAGTCATCAAAACACTTGAAGGAATTGTTGTTGGAAATCTATGAATTCATGAGTTTAACTTCGCGTGGATTTATCATCGGAAAAACAAGCTCCAAATTGATGGGTGCTAAAAAGTGCATATTTCTATATATTTTT
>NW_020644479.1:175-501 GCF_003573695.1 Papaver somniferum
TGATGAGTGCTAAAAAGTGCATATTTCTATATATTTTTCTTGGCATTTAACTCATCTTTTGTGCATTAATTCTACATTTTAACCCATATTCTGTATTTTCATTGTTTTCAAGAATAAATATTTTTATTAATTAATTTTGCATATTTAGGTTATAAATAAAGACTAGATGAGTTGCGGAGCGAAAAGTGCAAAGACACGGAGAAAACCGGCGGAAACTCTAGAGGAAAAGAAGTGCAGAATGCGGTATGGAAGACTCAAGGATGAAAATGAGCTCACAAAGGAAGAAATTGTTCTTAAAGAAGAAGTGGGCTCAAGATTGTTTAAGC
>NW_020644479.1:701-1000 GCF_003573695.1 Papaver somniferum
ATTGTAACTGTCACTGCCACTGTCACTTACTGTCACTGCTTAGCTTAGGAAACTTCAACTACACACACAAGTCCCTGTGGATTCGACCCGTTCTTGCACAAACTACAACCGACATCGTGCACTTGCGGTTTAACAAGTAGGATTTCTTTTACTCTTATTTTCTACATCTTTAAGAGCCTACCACAAATCCTAATTTTACTATATTCGATGAAAGGAAGGTGTTTTCTGTTCGATAGTTGGGGTCAACCACTGAAATCGGACGTCAAACGAAGTTTCTACAACCTCTGGAGTGAAAGTCG
>NW_020644480.1:0-514 GCF_003573695.1 Papaver somniferum
GTTTTCATTTTAATTTCTCATATCCAAACCGGGAGAGCTGCTAGAAGAGAATTTTTTTCTTAGGTTTTCATCGCCGAATGCGAGAATTATTTCGATTTTGTTTGATTAACCGAGATTTAGTTAGTTTTAATGTTGTTTTATTTTATTTTAAGCTATTTAGATCTTGATTTTCACTGTAATGGAGAAATTCAATTGAGATACGTACATGAAGTTGTTGCTACCTACAGATCAAGATAATCAACAAAGAATCAGTCAAGGTATGTGGTGTATATTTTATTCTTAGGTTGATTATTCAATTCATCTCAATCTGTTGTTGGAGATCATTATAGATCTTAGTTTTTATTTATTGATGGTAGTACACATAAATCTTAGTTTTAGGTTTATTTTTGTTTTGGTTTGTTTTTTATGAATCTTGATCGTAATTACTCAATTTTTTGGTTAGATTATGGTGTTTTTAACATATTTGAACTATCGCTTTGATTATCTTGTTGTTTTCGCTTCTTTATTTTATCAA
>NW_020644480.1:525-1000 GCF_003573695.1 Papaver somniferum
GGTTAGATTATGGTGTTTGTAACATATTTGAACTATCGCTTTGATTATCTTGTTGTTTTCGCTTCTTTATTTTATCAAATTCGTGCTTGTTTGTTGTTTCAGGGGTATTATCTAGCAGTACATATGTTGCATACTGATACAAATTGCTTTTGATTCTGTTTTATTTTTAGTTATATCTTATCATTTGTTGTTGTTCGATACATAAGTACATATCTTCGATACTGAAATAAGACTCTCTCGATTCCGTTTTTTTGATAGATTCATTACATATGGTTGTTTTTAGTTCATGAATTAGCAGTACATATGTGTCATACTGATACAAACTGCTTTTGATTCTGTTTTATTTCTTAGTTTTACCATTTGTTGTTTGATCCATAGGTACATATATGCGTTACTGAAATAATACTCTCTCGATTATTATTTGTTTGTTCGTTGTTTTTTGTAAATGATGTGTATAATTTCTTTGATCAGCTTA
>NW_020644481.1:0-364 GCF_003573695.1 Papaver somniferum
CCAAACTTAAATCTAACATTGTCCTCAATGTTCTAAAGATGAAACTAAAAGCATGAACAAGGAGAAACTGTTACCATTTGAAGCGAAAGATTTAAGGAAAGATATTACCGTGTTGCATGAGCATGGGATACCTCCCAAGAAGTGCTAAGTTTAAAGTCTTCATCCAGACTTAGAAAAGGATTGTTCAACTCGAACCATAAAGTAACAGTCGAAATAACTGTGGGTCTTCAAAACCAAAAACAGCTGACCATAGGAAACTGCAGTGAACCAAGAAAATGGACAAGAAAAGCATGCCCTTACCTAGTTTCCTGAAAACTATCGCTAATTGCGGTTCAGGTTCAGGTTCTATGAAAGGGTCTAAATA
>NW_020644481.1:484-1000 GCF_003573695.1 Papaver somniferum
GGTTGGATCCAAATTATTAGGTCCTCGAGTCTGGAAAAACTCAAATAAGAACTTGGAATCACAAAGTAATAACCTAAATAATTGCGGATCCTCTAAGTAAATCAGATATGACTTACAAAATTGACCACAGTGAGAATAGTGGTCATTCTTAAGCAAATGTGTCGATTCTAATTTCCTAAGGCATTTAGGTTTAGTCTCACAACTTAATATTCGACACATTTGGAATATAAACCTTCCCACAGTTGGAAGAAAAATATTTGGTGGGAAAACAAAGTCAATCTGGGGATCATAGCCTGGGAAAACCACATCAACCAGAGGATGGGTTTCTAACGATTGAACTTCTTCCTGGATATCATTAGGTTCGGGAAAACGAGTATGAAGGTAATCTTGTAAAATTGTCGAGGCAGAGATATCAAGTCCTAAGTGAAGGGACTTTCTGAGAGTTAAAGGTAAGGCACTAGGGAAGTGATAATCACCCCCAAACTTAGAGTTTTCAGTGTCTCTAGATAGACCTCT
>NW_020644482.1:0-257 GCF_003573695.1 Papaver somniferum
ATAATCCTGTTTTAGAACATTTACTTATCTTTCCTCTTTATTGTAAACATCAATGAGCTTAATAAAATATTTTGAGAGGTTTTCCAACATGATGAGTTAATTCCCTCATAACCAAGGCAATGGAGGAAGCTATTCACGCAACATAAATGGGTAACTATTTCATTTAATTATATAATTCACCTAATCGCTGCTTTTGCAGAGTTTTAAATTGTTTGAATGATTGTCTTAATTATTTGTTATTCAGTTTGATAGGTTAT
>NW_020644482.1:457-621 GCF_003573695.1 Papaver somniferum
ACAACCCACGAAAAATCTTTAATCATTTTGGCGCCGCCGACGGGGATTTGTGCTTAGGTAGAATTTTTTTTAGGTTTATTATTATTATTATTTTTTTTAGAATTGTTTGTTCCTTTTTACGTTTCTTTTTGTCTTTATTTTGCAGGTTCAAAGTGAAAACTAAG
>NW_020644482.1:821-1000 GCF_003573695.1 Papaver somniferum
AACACCAAGAACAGGAAGAACGGACTCGCAGCAGCAGTCGTTTATCAACAGTGAAAATGACTCACGTCCGTGGGTCGTAGGTGTGGGTCGTAGCATTTCAGCGACAACAGCACCTCAGCTTAGTCGTTAATTTTGGACGCCTTCTGTGGGTCGCATAATCCTGTTTTAGAACATTTACT
>NW_020644483.1:0-574 GCF_003573695.1 Papaver somniferum
TGCACTTGAAAAAGATGACCTAACTTTAAACAGTATCGGCATTGTATTTTCTTGAACATTAATGCTGGAATTCTCAATACCGGCATGCTCGATATGTAAGGTTCCAAGCCGGTATTTTGTGCCGGCTTTGTCCATAATTTATAAACCACGCCGGTATTAGGTGCCGGCGTTATCGATAATTTATATACCATGCCGGTATTTAAGTTCAAAAATCTTTAACTCCTGGATGTTTTTCTTGTGGTACCGACATGGTAAAGTTAGGAGTGAACCATGCCGGTTTGGATATTCCATGGAATATTTGGTGGTAGATAAAAAGTTAACTGCGTGCCGGCATGGATTTTTTTGGTTGAAGACCACGCCGGCAATTGTTTCAAAATGGGGGATATTTTTCGTTGGCATGGAAATAGTATGAATACCGTGCCGGTTCTGGTGGTGACGGCGTGGTATTGATACTACGAGTATGCCGGCACCAAACTTTTTCAGAGAAAAAATGGCGGTTTCAGAAAAAAATAAAAAAATAAATCAAATTTTCGACCTCTTAGCAGCATTACCTGTGTGTTGGGGATGCTTGTAT
>NW_020644483.1:585-1000 GCF_003573695.1 Papaver somniferum
AAAAAAAAATCAAATTTTCGACCTCTTAGCAGCATTACCTGTGTGTTGGGGATGCTTGTATGTTGAACTTGTTTACTTTCTTGGGTTGGTTCTTCAAAAAACACTTCATGCTCACGAAAATCATGATCCAAGGGTGTTGGTTCATCATATAATTCCAATTGTGAGTTGTTAACATTAACCGAAGATTGAAGATATGATTGTTGTTGTAGTTGAGCTAAAGATTCAGCAGCTGCAATTCTCTCCTTACAATCATCTTCCATTTTCACAAAAAAATTTCCACTCAAAAATATTTTTCCCTCCTTCTACTCTCACCTCACTCACACAAATTCAAACAAAAATACACACTAATCTATCTCCCAAATACTTAAGATTTTACTAATTATTATTAACCACTAAACCTGATTAGTGAGGACTA
>NW_020644484.1:0-599 GCF_003573695.1 Papaver somniferum
AAAAAAAAAAAAAAAAAAAAAAAAAAAAAAAAAAAAAAAAACGATGTATATATTCAGAAAAAAAATATCAGAAAAATACAAAAAAATAAAAATAAAAAAAATCAAGTATTTATCAATTCCATCATCTCTTGTTCCAAAAATAAAAGAGAGTAGTCAATGTAAATAAGAGTCATCTTTTGTTGTTTCATTGTAATAAGCAAGGAGGGTGTATGCCATTGATGTACAACGCGAGTAATTGTGAAACACCTCCAACTCATTCACAATTCTCGTAAAGTCCGGACAGCTAGCTAGATTTCGACCTTGGTTCTTAGCCTGAGAAACTATCTCTTGGTGATTAGTAGTCATAACATCCGATCTTTCTTTACACATGTGTAGATACACTTTACACTCTTATCACATGTCTTTATTTGTTATCAGTGCTAGGATTGTGCCTTCGATAGCTAGATTGACATCTCCATTTTGCTGTGAGCTTAACTGACTTGCACATGTCACATTTGATGGAATCTGAGCTTATATTTTGACCTAGAACTTTGTAGGTACGTTCTAAGCAAACCTTCACGAGACTTCAACTCGTCCACTAGGGACACTTAGTGGTTTAA
>NW_020644485.1:0-571 GCF_003573695.1 Papaver somniferum
TTTCGTCCTTCTTATATTGTGAAGTTCGCCTTCCTTCATATTTTCTTGAATCAACGTACATAGAAATGCAATTTTTACAAGACGTAATGCTTTATAACATATTATTTGTGATTACAATACATTTTTCGAACTTTTCCTGTTAAAGATGAGTTTATCTAGTTTACGATTTAGTCTCAGAATTCAATTTCCGACTTATAACGAAGTGCGTAGACTTTTTTGAGTTAACGTTTGTAAAATTCAAAAATTTTATGAACTCTTTCTTGTTTTGTTGGCTTTGTCTTTTTTTTTGATTCAATATAGATGAAATTTGTTAGGATTTGGATTAGTTCTGCATGGTCTTTCATCCTTCTTCTATTGTGAAATTTAACTTCCTTCATATTTTCTTGAACCAACGTACATAGAAATGCAATTTTTACTAGACTTAATGCCTTAGAACATATTATTTGTGACTATAATACATTTGTCTAAATTTTTTTGTTAAAGATGAGTTTATCTAGTTTACAATTTAGTTTCAGAAATCAATTTCAGACTTATAACGAATTGTGTAGACTTTTTTGAGTTAAGGTATATA
>NW_020644486.1:0-404 GCF_003573695.1 Papaver somniferum
TGAACTTATGGGCTTTTGGTCTTTTGAATTGCACTGGGCCTTGGGCTAACAGTGACTGTGAATTGGGCTCAATGTCTTTTGATGTGAACTGGGCCGTTGGGCCTTAGGTTTCTAAACAGATACAGTGGGCTTTTGTAATGACTGGACTTGTAGCCCAGAATTGAACTGGACCTGGAGCAGCAGCAGTGGTGGCTTCAGCAGCAGCAGAAGCAGTGCACAGCAGCAGCAACAGCAACAGCAAGTAGTAGCAGCTGGGGGAGAACTGGCAGCAAGGCCAGGGAAAGAAAAGGGCAGAAAAGCCAAAAAGACCTAGTGCAGCTGGAGCTAAACAAGGCAGCAGAGCACTAGGCCAAGGTAAAACATGGATATTTACAATGGCAAAAGCAAACAGCAAACAACAATGA
>NW_020644486.1:604-1000 GCF_003573695.1 Papaver somniferum
AGTCATAGCCACAACAAGGTCATCTACTCTTCAAGGGTGCAGCGCAAGAAAATCATCACCTATCTATACAGAAGACGCCTTCAACACTTTACAAGGCCGTGGAGGATCCCAAGCCTGCTCAGAGGAAAAAAACTTCGGAAACTGAAGAAAAATGCGACTGGGGACTGCTCATCGCAGTCCATCCCGATGACCATAAAAAACTCATGAGATAACTCCAGAGACGCGGCTGAAACATTTTCTTGAAGAAACAGAGGGAGCCATGATAAACAACATAACTCTCTCATTCCTACCACTTCACTATCCAGGATATTTCATCATATGATATTCTGATCACCCCAGCGTCACATCCAGAAGAGTACGATAAGCTTATATCAAATCCCGTGGACGTGGATTCAA
>NW_020644487.1:0-563 GCF_003573695.1 Papaver somniferum
GACTTGACAATAAACAAATCTGTCTCACACAAACAAGTCTATCAAAGGATCAATCTGTCTCCCACAGATAAACCCTAAAAGGTTTTGATCCGTCTTTTGATAATAATCAAGGTGAACAGGAACCAATTTATAATTCGGTCTTATATTCCCGAAAAACAGCCTAGAGTTATCAATCAACTCACAACAATCTTAATCGTATGGTAGCGAAACAAGATGTTGCGGAATCACAAACAACGAGATGAAGATGTTTGTGATTAATTTTTATATCTTGCCTATCGGAGATATCAATAAAAAGCCAATCAATCTGATTGTACTCGTACGATAGAAGATGCACGATCAGATCACACAACTATGATAAAAGTAGTATCGGTCTGGATTAACAATCCCAATGAAGTCTTTAAGTCGCTAAACTGGTTTTAGAAGAAGAAAACCAAAGGTTAAAGGAGAACCGACTCTAGTATGCAAACTAGTATCACACGTGAGGTGTGGGGATTAGTTTTGCACAGATACTAGAGTTCCCCTTATATAGTTTTTCAAATCAGGGTTTGCAATTAAGTTACCTT
>NW_020644487.1:574-1000 GCF_003573695.1 Papaver somniferum
CAGATACTAGAGTTCCCCTTATATAGTTTTTCAAATCAGGGTTTGCGATTAAGTTACCTTGGTAACAAAGCAATCAATATTCACCGTTAGATGAAAACCTGATTTAGATTCAAGCTAATATTTCTCAACCGTTAGATCGAAAACTTATCTTGTTATACACACTTGACAATGCACGCTTCTAGGTTTGTTACCGTATCGAAACGTATGCACTTGTTTGTTCAACAATAGTTAACCAAATGGTTATCTATATGAGCATTCCATATCAACCATGTTCTTCTTCACCATAACTAGTTCAAATGATTTCAAATGAACTAGTTAGAGAGTTGTTCAATTGCAAGGAAATCTCATGTACTACACAAGACACAATTGAAGCAAAGATGATTTAATTCACTTGAATCGGTTCATGAAATTTTATATCCACGGTTT
>NW_020644488.1:0-318 GCF_003573695.1 Papaver somniferum
GTTCTTTAACTCTTAGAAAGCTCCCTCGTGTAGGACTTGACATTTGTGCCTCAACCATCTTACAAGATTATCTTCGTACACTTTTACCTGAACCTAATGATGTCCAGAGAGAAGCTCAGTTGTTAGAAACCCATTCTCTGGTTGATATGGTCAACCCAGGCTATGATACCCAGATTGACTTTGTTTTCCCACCAAATAGTTTTCTTCCAACTGTGGGAACGTTTCAAATGAGTCGAATATTAAGTTCTGAGACTAAACCTAAGTACTTTAGGTTAATAGAATCGACACATTTTCCTAAGAATGACCACTACTCTCACT
>NW_020644488.1:329-664 GCF_003573695.1 Papaver somniferum
ACTGTGGGAACGTTTCAAATGAGTCGAATATTAAGTTCTGAGACTAAACCTAAGTACTTTAGGTTAATAGAATGGACACATTTTCCGAAAAATGACCACTACTCTCACTGTGGTCAACTTTGTAAGTCATACCTAATTGACTTAGAGGATCCTAAATTATTTAGGTTATTTTGTGATTCCAGGTTCTTATCTGAGTTTTTCCAGACTCTAGGACCTAATAATTTGGATCCTACCTATGAGGAAATGCATCCGAGGAAAATAGTCTATTTAGACCCCTTCATAGAACCTGAACCTGAACCGCAATTAGCGATAGTTATCCAGAAACTAGGTAAGGG
>NW_020644488.1:864-1000 GCF_003573695.1 Papaver somniferum
CACCTAGGGGTTTAAAGGCTTATTGCATACGCTAAATGCAATCGACGATGCCTGCGACAGTGAGTTAGGATTTTATTTTGTAGTTTTGATTTGATCGGGACTAGCAAATAATAAGTTTGGGGGTATTTGATAGACG
>NW_020644489.1:0-366 GCF_003573695.1 Papaver somniferum
ACAAATGAAAAACTTGAAAAGGCTCAATCTTCCTTAGCGCAGCAGGAAGAACAGACCAATCATTTCAAGAATTTAGCGGCAACCCGCGAGGAGGCCGTTGGTGCTGCTTCTAGAGAAGTGAATCGGCTATCTTCGTTATTATCCCAAGCCCAACAACGGACAACAGTTATTAAGCACAAGGCTTGTTGTCAATTGGCTGAGGAGACGAACAAGATGCTGGAGAGGATAGAACTTGGCCTAAAGACCGAGCATGGTCTCGTGAAGAACTATCCTCGTCGTCCAGTTCCTTCTGCCTTGCCTGACTCCTCGGGACCCTCTTCTGGTGGGAGCGTCCCTTCAAGTCTTCGGAATAATCCTGCCGATGGG
>NW_020644489.1:566-962 GCF_003573695.1 Papaver somniferum
CGATAGATTCCGCTGACTTGATAATTTGAAAGCTTGTTTGATTGATAAGTTTGAGGCCTGCAATTCCTCTTCCAGAGATAGAAACATGTGGAGCGGTCAGGCTCCCTTCTTCTTCTGGTACACTCCAAGCAGATTCAAGTCTGCGTCGCTCCTATGGGAAGTATGGTTTGATCCACTTAGCATTCCAAGGATGCCGGAGGACCTCGCCTTTTAGGTTACGAAGGTAGTAGGAACCGTTACCCGCAACGTCTTGTATGACAAAAGGTCCTCCCCACGTGGGTGCTAATTTTCCCCATTTCTTTTCTTGCTGATACCGTGGGATTGTTCTCAACACATACTGCCCCTCTACAAAATTCCGCAGCTTTACCTTTTTGTTGTACTCCCTTGCTAGTCTTC
>NW_020644490.1:0-357 GCF_003573695.1 Papaver somniferum
ATTATCGAACCATGATAACGCCGATCCCTTCAGGCTTGACGGGAAGTATCTGCAGAGTACGGCGTCGTTCTGACCCCATCTAGCTAAGACACGGTTGTAGTACCGAATATGTGCAGCAGGGTCGCTGGATCCATCATAGCATTCGAACGTTGGGACAGGGCATTTCAGTGGAATAGGGGTGTTGGCCAAGCGATGAGTTAAGGGCGTGGAGTTAGCTTCTCCCATGACCTCTTCTAACCTCCCCTCGCCTTGTTTATTTTTTAATTGCCTGATCTCGGCCATCATCTCATCTCGTAGTTCTTCCATTGCGCGGTGGTGCCCTAAATTCTTCTGTTCGTTACCGTCTGACTCTCCATC
>NW_020644490.1:368-599 GCF_003573695.1 Papaver somniferum
ATTCTTCCACCACTATCCCATCGACCTTATATAATTCGCAGCGGTCTTCGAATTGCTTACGTAACCTCTTTCCTATCTGCGCTGTAAGTGAGGGTCCTGTGGCTTCAGAACACGAGATAGTGTTGATTGTTCGGTTTCCTTCCGGAAGTTGGACTGGTTTGGTTCGCTTAGATCTGTCCTCGGTAACATCCTTTCGTACGTAATGTTTGAGCTCTCCCGCATCAATTAATT
>NW_020644490.1:610-833 GCF_003573695.1 Papaver somniferum
GTCGCGTCTTCATTAGACGCTATGACGACTCTACAGTCTCGGTTTGGCTCTGGTGCTTTGGAGTTTGCTTCATCAAGTTGTTGGCTGGTCTTCGTGCTTAAAGCAATCCGCTCCTTTAAATCTTGATTTTCTCTGGCCAACAGGGCTACAACATCTGCGTAAACCTGCTGGCTCTTCTTCAGTTCCTCAAGCTCAGCCATCAGTCGGTGTGATTGGTTGGACC
>NW_020644490.1:844-1000 GCF_003573695.1 Papaver somniferum
TCTTCGTTCCTTCCTATCTTCGTGAGGTCTCTCCACTGAGCAACTCCTTTTGGCCCCATTGGTTTGTTCCGCTGAATTGGTGCGGTGAGACCTCTGCGGATATGCCCTCGGGTTTTCCCGTTGAATTTCTTCAAGTCGAGCGTGCTTTTCGATAAT
>NW_020644491.1:0-314 GCF_003573695.1 Papaver somniferum
ACCAAGTTTTTGGCGCCGCTGCCGGGGACTTGGCGTTGTGTTTTCGAAGCATTCTTATTTGCTGTTCTCCTTGCATTTAGTTCATCTAGCCTCACTTGCATATTCATCTTGCATATTCTCTGCACTGCATATCTTGCATCATGCATTGCATTCTTGCATCTTAGATTAACTTGCTGTTTTAGTAGCTGATGTATAGTGCAGCTGAAAGAAACTGATCTTTGCTGAGTCCAGGTACCTGCTGTGAAGTGCTCCTGTGGAGCTGATGCTGCTGCTGACTGCTGCCTTGGCTGCCAAGCTGCTGTGCTGCTGCAGCT
>NW_020644491.1:514-1000 GCF_003573695.1 Papaver somniferum
ATCTAGGAAACTTCAATTCACCCCAAGTCTCTGTGGAATGATCCCTTGCTTACTTTCTATACTAAAACTTGGCCTTGTATACTTGCAAGAGTTTTTGTGTGTTTTCCAAACCACACCAGTTACCATTGCCAGTGTTGGAGAAAGATTGCGGATTTTCCCTATCTGAATCGCTGTGAGAAACATTTAACGCAGCTAACTCAATCTGAATAATAGAGGATGATTAGTACCTTGATGTTCTTCCTCCTGCATAACCAGATTATATAGCTTAGCATCATATGACATCGGTTCCATCAATAAACATTGACATATGAGTGCAGAAAAACGATCATGAAGTCCCTGTAGAAATTCCATGGATCTGTCTTGATTGTGATGATCCACAAAATCTTTTCCTGCTCCACAGATACATGGTACATGCGGCCTGAAAGAGTCCATTTGATCCCATAGAGACTTGGGACAGTACATCGCAACATTAAGGTTTTCCTGTTT
>NW_020644492.1:0-267 GCF_003573695.1 Papaver somniferum
TCGTGCAAGTACGGGTCGATCCACAGAGACTGGGTGTGTTTTGGAGTAATCTAGCTAATTGGGTTCCTAAATTGTTGTTGGGCTATGAAGCCTTTTGGCTTAAATTGGGCTTTGAGTACTAATGGGTTTGATAACAATAAAATGAACTGAGCTTGGGCCCAGTTGGTCTTTGAAGTGTGAATGGGCTTTGGCCTTAAACTTAAGCTTTTGATTAAGCCTGAATTGGATTGGGCCTTAATAATGAACTTGGGCTTTGGTTTTGGTCTT
>NW_020644492.1:467-790 GCF_003573695.1 Papaver somniferum
TCCAAGCACGATCTACAAAGAATATCACAAGGTTAAACACTAGAAAGGGAATATAATAACAAGGTTCGGCGCATTCGATAATCACATTATGTGCCGAACTATAAACATTTAGAGGTTTCGGGTTGTACGATATCCTCAATATGTGCCGAACCACAAACAATATTTTAACCTAAAAATTAACAAATGCATGTTCGGCTCAGAAGATAATCATATTATGTGCCGAACCGTGGACATAAGAGGTTTCGGCTTGTACGATATCCTCAATATGTGCCGAACCTCGAACAATATTTTAACCCAAAAATTTACAAATTTATGTTCGGCTC
>NW_020644493.1:0-522 GCF_003573695.1 Papaver somniferum
AGAGTGAGTTTTCACGTCAAATCATTCCATGTGAAGCCTCGTAAAACATAGTCTAAGTTAGCCGTAAAGACCGTCACATTCATGCCCTTGCACAGGAACCCTGATTTTGGGCATACCAAAATCTTTCAATGCATACAAAACAATAGTCCCATCTTGGGTGACCTTATAAGGGGTACCCTATGGGTAGTTCAATTACCTATATACCCTTAATATAAAAATTTAAAATCAGTTTTCTAATCAAAATCAGTTTCCCTTAGCATCTCTTCTTCCTCTTACTCCTCTAGCCGAACTCTTCCCCCTCCTGCGAAAAAAAAAATCATCATCGTGATTAATTGTCAATTCATAAAAATTTGATCGTCGATTAAACTCAACCACATAATGACTCGTACAAAGAAAACTAGGGACTAGGCAAACCAAATCGTCTTCTAATCCATCAATTGAAGAAGAAGAACCAATTGAAGATGAAGGTGTAGAAACTGAAAATCAACCACCAATTGAACCAGAAACTGAACCAACTGCATC
>NW_020644493.1:533-1000 GCF_003573695.1 Papaver somniferum
GAACCAATTGAAGATGAAGGTGTAGAAACTGAAAATCAACCACCAATGGAACCAGAAACTGAACCAATTGCATCTCCAACTCCGAAAATAAGGATAAGAAAGTAAGTTTTACAAACCCAATCTCCTATTTGTTGTTTTTCATCGATTAAATGACGGTTACAGTGTTGGGTTCGTCTCAAAATTGAGTTGCATTTTTAGCCGAATTGTTCATCACAAAAGCTTCATGTAAGTGTATATGAACAATTCGGCTTAAAATTTCATGAAATTTCAAGCCGAACCTAATCACAGATAGAGATGCATAGGGGTTCGGCATATTCGATAATCATAATATGTGTCGAACCTAGCAGATTTATGAGGTTCGGCTATTATGATATTCTCAATATGTGCCGAACCAATAACAATATTTTAACCCAAAAAATAACAAATTGATGTTCGGCTCATACGATTTTCGAAATATAAGCCGAACC
>NW_020644494.1:0-411 GCF_003573695.1 Papaver somniferum
ATGGGGAAGGCCGACATGGTATGGCACGACAAGGTGGTTGGCATGCCATCGACACATGTGGCATGGCTGGCATGCCTTGGCGCAGTTTGGACGTGGCCAAAACAAAGGTTTTTTCGTTGGGCCAAAGGTTACCATACGTTGGTTGACGACCTTGGACGGCTAAGATTTGCATCTTAGATGGAAGGATGGTCGTTGATCGTCGCCAGACTTTGTTTTGGTAAACGCATAGGGAAGGCGGGGATGGTATGGCGCGGCAAGGTGGCTGGCATGCCATTGGCACATTGGCATGGCCGGCATGCCTTGGCGCGGTTTGGGCGTGACCAAAACTAGGGTTTTGGGCCAAAGGTTACCATGCGTTGGTTGACGACCTTGGACGGCTAAGATTTGCATCTTAGATGGAAGGATGGTCGT
>NW_020644494.1:611-1000 GCF_003573695.1 Papaver somniferum
GTGGTGCGGCTGGCATGGTTGGCATGCCTTGGCGCGGAGATGTGGATGGCATGGTTTGCCATTGGCACGGTGGTGCGGCTGGCATGGTTGGCATGCCTTGGCGCGGAGACGTGGCTGGCATGGTTTGCCATTGGCACGGTGGCGCGGCTGGCATGGTTGGCATGCTTTGGAGCGAAGACGTGGCTGCCATGGTTTGACTTTGGCACGGTGGTGCGGATGGCATGGTTGGCATGCCTTGGCGCTGAGACGTGGCTGGCATGGTTTTCCATTGGCACGGTGGTGCAGCTGGCATGGTTGACATGCCTTGGCGCGGAGATGTGGCTGGCACGGGCTTTCCATTGGCACGGTGGTGCGGCTGGATGGTTGGCATGCTTTGGTGCGGAGTCGTG
>NW_020644495.1:0-1000 GCF_003573695.1 Papaver somniferum
ACCTTAACCTTATCGAATTGGATTTTTTGATATCCGCCGGATGTTATCGGATATCCGATAATCTTTAACCTTAACCTTATCGGAACTGCCAATATCCGCCGGATATTTATCCGTTGCCAGTCCTAAATACTGTTATGTTATGTTATACTACATATGCTACTACTAGTAACATATGTTACTACATATTAATACTAGTATACTATTAGGTACTAGTATACTACATATTAATACTAGTATATATGTTACTATTAATATAGTAAAGTAGTTACCTAATTTACTAGTAACATATTTTTGTTACTACTAGTACAATACATATTAATATGTAGTATCACCATATTGATATTACTAGTATGTATTAACATACTACTAGAAACATTTACATGTGTTGATATTAATTAGATCTACAAGGGTGTTTTAGGTATTTAGAAAACACATTTTATAATCTCCACAAAGTTTTTGGACTAGTGTTTTTCGGGTGGACTAGCCATTAACTGGATTATGAAAAACTGGATTAAAAACTGAATTATGAAAAACTGGATTAAACAGTAATTCCGGCTTTCTTTTTTATGGTTTCAGAAAAACAGAAGAAAAGAAAGAATATGACATTTCCTTATCTCACTCTCACCTCAGTGTTGCAGAAAACAAATCACAGTTTCAAGGCACCATGAACACCATCCTCCATCTCTCATCAAACCCCATTTTCATACCTTAATTTTCTTCTAAATGGCTTTAATTACTCAACCCTCATTCATTTCCATCTCCCACACTAATGGAGGAGTATCTTCATCTTGTAAAAGTAGCATTTTCACATCATCAAAATCCAAAAACTTAAGAAATCTTAAAATTTTAGCTTATTCAAGTGATTCTGACAATAATTCATCTGAACCCAAATCTTCTGATGATATCAATAGTGGAAAGAAAGAAATTCCTCTTGCAGTTAGACTTGCAATGGAGAAAGCTAAAAAGTATAAGAAGACTAAAACTATTGATAGCAGCAGCA
>NW_020644496.1:0-376 GCF_003573695.1 Papaver somniferum
TTTTTTTACCACCACTGTCCAGTTCTACTTGTTACTTTTGTCTCCAGTAAGACTATTGTTTAATTGTGTGTGAGTCACTGTGTCGGTGAGTCTGTCAGTCTTTTGTTACTTGTTACTTTTTCAATTTTTCAAGACTTGGTATTTGGCACTTTTCTTTGCTAGTATTATTGCTACTCGTTAGTTGTTATGTATTGTGCTTTGAGATATTACTTAATATATTGTTGCTCAGTAAAACAAGTATCGTAATAGAAAAAAAATTGTCTGGAAAAATTAAGGACCGAGACTAGTACCGGAACCGTCCCTGGTACCGTACTGGTCCCGAATGGTACCGAAACCGAGGTACAAGGTACAAGTATCGGTCCAAAAAATAGGAACC
>NW_020644497.1:0-464 GCF_003573695.1 Papaver somniferum
TTGTATTGGTATAACTTTTATTAGTAAAACCAATCTTAAGTAATCACCTGTGGTATGATCGGATTATTTCTGCCTTGGGGAAAGGGAACCGATCCTATTAAGGTAAAGGGAACCGATCCTTGTAAGGGAAAGGTAACCGATCCTAGTAAGGGAAAAGGAGCCGATCCTTGTAAGGGGTGCGGTACATCAAGTGGAACCGATGCTTGTATGGGGTGCAACAAGGTTTATAGTAGAAAGGGGAATCGATCCTATGGACATGTGCAACACATATAAGTTAGATACCATATATATGTGGGGAACCGATCCTAGTACCTAGTCAACTGAATCTTTGGGAATCTAGTGCGACTATGCGTAGTACTCACATGGAGGTAGAACCGAAACTTGTTTTGGTAGAACCGTAAACCCATGATTGTGATTGAATGTTGGTTTGATCAATCACATAGTTCTTGAAAGTCAGATGAACC
>NW_020644497.1:530-1000 GCF_003573695.1 Papaver somniferum
GAATCCCAGGATCGAAACATAAGTAAGTTAATAATATTTTAATTAAGGTTATTAATTTATCTTTGTAGGGAAATTACAGAATTAGCAATGTGCATTTACTAATTCGATTTTCCGAGAGATTTCGATTGTTATTTTTGGACAGAGTATTTCCAGGAGTTATGAAAACCGAATCTGTGCATTTATGAATATCTTGAGAATATTTTCGGTTTTGAAAATTCCTTGGTGTCCAAACTTCCTTGTCTATAAATACACGAAGTTTGCCTTTCTAGCAAACTAATCCTTCATAACAACAGACTTTCTATTTTGTCTTTGTTACTGGTGTAGCCGCCTATCGGAGAGGAGAGTAATATAATTAGGTGAAATCTCTTACGGCCGCTTGTTTTAAAGTCTTCTTTGGGATTGAGAAGCTCTAGCGCGACCCGTTGGTGGGAAACTAGATAATTGCGGTTTATCTTTGTTTTCGATTGATT
>NW_020644498.1:0-385 GCF_003573695.1 Papaver somniferum
GCTTCTTGATGTCCCTCTGATGCTCTTCCTGCTCCAATTGATGTACTGCAACCCTAGCTCGAGTTGTTTCATCAACTCCACACCTAGGTCAGAGAGATGTGGGTTTGGGGAAACGACTAGGCTAGGAAGAGAAAACTTTGGTGCGTATGGGTTTTGGTAGAGGCGGAGAGGGGTGTAGTGAAGCTCGAGGAGCAGCAGTTGCAGGATGCCATGGTCGGGTGGAAGGAGGAGCTGGTTTGCAGAGGAAAAGAGAATTTGGGGAAAGAAGAAAGAACCGATGGGGAAGAGGAAAGGGTCTGTTTGTTTTGGGAATAGGGTATTCGATACTAGGGTGTTAGCGGACGCATCAGTATTTGATGTTTTGTGAGGGAAAGGCGTTGGATGG
>NW_020644498.1:396-551 GCF_003573695.1 Papaver somniferum
GGGTCTGTTTGTTTTGGGAATAGGGTATTCGATATAGGGTGTTAGCGGACGCATCAGTATTTGATGTTTTGTGAGGGAAAGGCGTTGGATGGAAAGATGAGGGAATAATCCAAAGGCGCAATGGGGATGGATGTGGAGCGACCGTTGGATGATGG
>NW_020644498.1:751-1000 GCF_003573695.1 Papaver somniferum
ATAGTGATCAGGAATTTGCTACTCCAATTGAGCTTAATAATAATATTATTTCTAGTTCAAATCCAAATAATTTTAATAATTATTCACCTATTCAAAAGGACGAGGATTTGACTAGAGATACTCCCGTCTTAGACGATGTAGTATTTCCTTTTGATTACGAAGCTAATAATGGTTTAGAGGAACGAGTATATTTTGAGTCTTGCGATTTAGAAACAATAGACTTAGAAAAAGAAAATGAACTCGTCGAGA
>NW_020644499.1:0-313 GCF_003573695.1 Papaver somniferum
GTTTCACTGCTTTCTTAAGAACTCCCCAGATGTCTCTGGCTTCTGCTTCTTCTGTAGACGAAACTTCAAAAACCATGGCAACACAGAAAGAGGCTTTGCTACTAAAACCTCTCATCACATAACCTGCACCATTATCTCCAGATATGTCATCAAAAGCTCCATCTGTGTTACATTTGATCCAACCAACCAAAGGGGGCATCCATTTGTGATTTAAAGCTATAGGTTTTCTGAAAGTAGCAACAACAAGGTTTTTCCTAGTGAGGATCATTGTCCTGGCTCTTTCTATAACAAAATTATGATTTTCAGACACGTT
>NW_020644499.1:409-1000 GCF_003573695.1 Papaver somniferum
GAAGCAAAAGGACGCAGAACTAAAGTATGCATAATATTTTCATGAGGATTCTTACATATAGCACATTCAACAGAATGCATGGGCATTCTGGTATGGAGAACAGTTTTAACTGATAGAGCATTTTTAGCAGCTTTCCAAAGGAAGAGTTGAATTATGTAAGGAACTCTAATCTTCCAGATATGTAACCAAAGAGTTTTACAGGGAGAGGGATTTAAACCTATGAGCCCCAAGCAAGTAGATTTTGAAGAAAATTTACCATTCTTCGATAGGCCCCAATCCCTCCTATCAGGAGTGCAATGCTGGCTTAAGGGAATAGTGACAATCGTCTTAACAGAAGCATCATCAAAGTGAGTAGAGAGTCTAGAAACATTCCAGGTTCTAGTATTGTTATCAATAAAATAATCAACTTTAATACTAGGGTCCTGAGGGGTAAGAGGATTGGGAGTAGCAGAATCCAAAGTTGGAATCCATTTATCACACCAGGGGTCGATAAACTTTCCACCTCCTTAATAGCATGAAGCCATTTACAGGTCCAAAGCATTTATCAGGGCACTTTGCAGTAAGAAAATCAGTTCTAGGGAAGTATCTTCC
>NW_020644500.1:0-267 GCF_003573695.1 Papaver somniferum
GAATAAATTCAATAAAGTCGACCACTGGTACCCTTGTATATGCCAGTTGTGTTGACCTAGAGTTAGGTTATCGACCACTGATACCCTTGTATATGCCAGTGTGTTGATATTAGTCAGACTGATATCTCAATCCATTAGGATAGGTTCATTTTGGCGGAGGCCTTCAGACAGATATGGGAAACGCCGTTCACTTGGTAAACATCAAAACCATCTATGTTTTTCTATATCCATCTTCTTGATCTATCCATGTGATTAGTTTTGACTCCG
>NW_020644500.1:467-759 GCF_003573695.1 Papaver somniferum
ATTATTTGCATGGGATTGAATTGAAATATTAGTTCTTATTGAATAGTTGTGAATTAATTTGATGAAGCATGCTGGGTTTTAAATACTTTTGATGTTTTATACTCTTTGATTACAACTATTACTTCAAGAATATACTTGAGGCAAATATTAGAATTATTTTTAAAGATAAAATTGCATGAATATTATTTAGAGTTTACTATTTATTTGGTCAATGGTGGAATCCTAGTCTTGGTATTTTTCTCCAAAACTTTGAAATATTTTATTTAGTTGCCTGTTTAATTTAAATCTATAA
>NW_020644501.1:0-608 GCF_003573695.1 Papaver somniferum
TGCGAACTTGTTTGTGAGCTTAAGTGGTTATGATCTAAATATGTGCTCTGAACATGAAACTTAAATTACTAAGGAATGCTTTATGCAAACCGTGGCTATAAAGTTCATGAGCTAATTCAATCGAATCGAATCATCTTTGTTTCAATTGTGTCTTGTGTAGTTACGTAAGATCTCATAGCAATTGAACAACTCTCTAACTAGTTCATTTGAGTCAATTGAACTAGTTATGGTGTAGAAGAACTAGGTTAATATGAATTGCTCATATGGTTAACCTTTTGGGTTACTATGTTGAACCAACATACACGTACACGTTTGGGCATGGTTTTCACAAACCTAGTAAACGTTCTACTCAAGTGTGTGTGACAAACTAAGTTTTCGATCTAAAGGTTGAGAAATATTAGCTTGAATCTAAATCAGGTTTTCATCTAACAGTGAATATGGATTGCTTTGTAACTAAGGAAAAACCCTGATTTGAAGGCTATATAAAGGAGACATCTAGCATTGTGCAAAACTAATCCCCACACGTCTGTTTGATACTAGTGCCCTCGCTAGAGTCGATTCTCCTTTAACCTTTGGTTTTCTTCTCTAAAACCAGGTTAACGACTTAA
>NW_020644501.1:668-1000 GCF_003573695.1 Papaver somniferum
TTTGGTTTTCTTCTCTAAAACCAGGTTAACGACTTAAAGACTTCATTGGGATTGTGAAGCCACACCGATACTACTTTTATCGTAGTTGTGTGATCTGATCTTGCATCTTCTATCGTACGAGTACAATCTATTGATTGGCTTGAGATCGTGAGAGTTCTCCGATAGGCAAGATAAATAAGTCACGAACATCTTTGTCTCACTGTTTGTGATTCCTCGACAAACCGTTAGTGTAGTCAAGAAGGATTGTTGAGAGGTGATTGATTAATCTAGGTTGTTCTTCGGGAATATAAGGCCGGATTATCAATTGGTTCCTGTTCACCTTGATTTTATAT
>NW_020644502.1:0-286 GCF_003573695.1 Papaver somniferum
GTGATAGAAACATTCATGACTTTCGTCACTAGGTAAAGATAAACTTGGTCGAAGCGAAAAGCTTACCAACACATATTTCGAGATATAGATAGGCGAGGTATACTCGGATCGAAATACCAAATGTATATGATCTAGTCTATGTATATAGTATACGACTTTTGTCTCAAAGAGTAGGAGATAAAATAGATAGACTTTTGAGTGACAGATAAGTTCAAGTCTCCACATACCTTTTTGTCGAGAAGTTCCACCGGTTCCTTGAGTAGATCTTCTACTTGTATGATGAATC
>NW_020644502.1:306-1000 GCF_003573695.1 Papaver somniferum
TCGAGAAGTTCCACCGGTTCCTTGAGTAGATTTTCTACTTGTATGATGAATCGCCATGAAGTCCTTGAGCTCAACTACACTTACTATCCTAGTCCGAGACTTAGCTATAAGAGACTAGAAATCAAGACATATATTTTTGATCACTAACATTGACAAACATGCTTGAGATAGCAACGCATGCGAGTTTGACCGAGCAGTGCTCTAACAATCTCCCCCTTTGTCAATCTTAGTGACAAAACTATCAATACATATGGAATACAAAAAAGATAATGAAACTTTAGTAGCTCCTATTCCACATGTCTAATCTTCAACATTCCTCGAAATCTTCGTCACTTCCAAGTACTCCAATGATCCCAAAGGTTGTAAGTTTAGCATCACCGTTGTTGAAGATCCGTAGCTATAACAATGAGAAAGCATCGGTCTCGATCATTGTTATACAATGTCATAGTATTATTATACAGTGTCAAAGTCCAATTGTATCACAACTTCAACAATAACACTATGGTGATATGTATCACTCCCCCTTAGTCAATACTCCATCTCACATGAAAACCACTCCCCCTTACATAATGATCTGAAAGGGAAAAATACGGTTTAGTCCAAAAATCAGTCCAAATGTACAATTTAGTCCAGCTCGAGTCAACTAGTTACATATTAGTCCAAATATATGGAAAGTACACTAATAACCATTATT
>NW_020644503.1:0-225 GCF_003573695.1 Papaver somniferum
TGAAAATGGGCAATTGATTCTTCTAAGTTGTAATCTTGCGGTGCATCCTCACTCACCTCTACAAGTTCATCTAAGACTATTGTTTCTAAATCGTATGACTCTAAAACAGTATTCTCAGGATAAACCGGTTCCTCTAAACCTTTCTTGGTTTCGTAAACAAGACATACATCGTCTGAAACGGGGGTATCTCTAGTCAAATCCTCGTCTTTTTGAATAGGTGAATAA
>NW_020644503.1:236-565 GCF_003573695.1 Papaver somniferum
CATATTCGGAGTCAAACTAATCACATGGAAAGATTAAGAGATGGATATAGAAAAACATAGATGGTTTTGATGTTTACTAAGTGAACGGCGTTTCCCATATCTGTCTGAAGGCCTCCGCAAAATGAATCTATCCTAATGGATTGAGATACTAGTCTGACTAATATCAACACACTGGCATATACAAGGGTACCAGTGGTCGATAACCTAACTCTAGTTCAACACAGCTGGCATATACAAGGGTACCAGTGGTCGATTTTATTGAATTTATTCGTTTTGGTCAAATGGTCTGGTCTCAATATTTTATTTTTTTCAACTTTTTGGTAACTACC
>NW_020644503.1:576-815 GCF_003573695.1 Papaver somniferum
TTTCTCATAGATCGTTAGAGGTGATTCCTCAATAAAAGTTGGAGTATCCATATATCGCTGCCCACGCATATATTCACCAAGAGTCATTTCCGAAGACGTCTCTTGATAACGAGAATTTCTAGCCATATATTCTCGCAACGTCATCGCAGGTGGCGTCTCCTCAAAAGGATTCATCACCGAAGAAATATAAACTACAGAGGGATTCTATACAATCATAAACAAGGCCGACTCGACTCCAC
>NW_020644503.1:826-1000 GCF_003573695.1 Papaver somniferum
ACAATCACAAACAAGGCCGACTCGACTCCACCAAAGCAAACCTAAAGATTTCTAGCAAACAAAAAGCATGATGGCTCCACTTAGATTGTTTCTAGACCAGCTTCTATCTCTCGAAGGGGAATTCGTTACAGTTTGAGCAACCCCTCTGGATCAATCCGAGCTAATGTGAGATGA
>NW_020644504.1:0-374 GCF_003573695.1 Papaver somniferum
TATGCTCCTACGTCTCTGATCCCAGCAGGATGCTACGTACTTGATTCCCTTAGCTGATCTCACCCACAACTAAGAGTTGCTACGACCCAAAGTCGAAGACTTTAATAAACAAATCCGTATCACACAGAAAAGTCTACGGTAATAGATAAATTCGTCTCCCACGAATATACCTACGAGTTTTGTTCCGTCTTTTGATAAATCAAGGTGAACAGGAACTAATTGATAAACCGTACTTATATTCTCGAAGAACAACCTAGTATTATCAATCACCTCACAATAATCCTAATCGACGCAGCGAAAAAAGATATTGTGGAATCACAAACGATAAGACGAAGTGTTTGTGATTTCTTTTATATCTTGCCTATCGGAGATAT
>NW_020644504.1:385-1000 GCF_003573695.1 Papaver somniferum
AATCACAAACGATAAGACGAAGTGTTTGTGATTTCTTTTATATCTTGCCTATCAGAGATATCAATCTCAAGCCGATTATTAAAATTGTACTCGTACAATAGAAACAACAAGATCAGATCGCACAACTACGATAAAGTAGTATCGGTCTGGCTTCACAATCCCAATGAAGTCTTTAAGTCGTTAACCTGGTTTAGAAGAAGAAACCAAAGGTTAAAGGAGAATCGAATCTAGCTTAGCACAACTAGTATCACACAGAAGGTGTGGGGATTAGGTTTCCCAGTTGCTAGAGTTCTCCCTTATATAGTCTTTCAAATCAGGGTTTGCAATCAATGTTAGCTTGGTAACAAAGCATTCAATATTCACCGTTAGATGAAAACCTGACTAGATTCAAGCTAATATCTTTCAACCGTTAGATCGAAAACTAGCTTGTTACACACAAATGAAATGCACGTTTCTAGGCTTGTGTAACCGTTCCCAAACTTGTACATTTGTTGGTTCAACAATAGTTAACTAAATGGTTAGACATATGATCACTTTCATATCAACCATATTCTTCTTCACCATAACTAGTTCAAGTGACTCAAATGAACTAGTTAGAGAGTTGTTCAATTGCAA
>NW_020644505.1:0-398 GCF_003573695.1 Papaver somniferum
TCACACCACCGCCCCTTATGTTCGTCTAATTGTTTTTTGAGGATAAGGGCGAGGGTCTTGTTGGTGGCTTCCGCTTGTCCGTTGCTTTGAGGGTATATAGGGGTGGATTTGTTCTTCCTTATTTTGAAAGCATCGAAGAGCATGTCTATGTTTTTCCCTTGTAATTGCTTACCATTATCGGATACGATTTCTGCTGGTATGCCGAACCTGCAGATGATGTTCTGGAATATGAAAGTAAACACATCCACGTCTCTGATCCTGGCTAAGGCTTTAGCTTCCACCCATTTACTGAAGTAGTCCGTGGCTACTATCAAAAATCGCCTTTTCTCTGATCCTTCGATGAAAGGCCCGATGATATCTATGCCCCATTTTGCGAATGGCCACGGGCTATCTACAGA
>NW_020644505.1:409-1000 GCF_003573695.1 Papaver somniferum
CTTTTCCCTGATCCTTCGATGAAAGGCCCGACGATATCTATGCCCCATTTTGCGAATGGCCACGGGCTATCTACAGAATTTAACATTGTTGCTGGCGCGTGTATCTTTTTGGCGAAACACTGACATTCTTCGCATCGTCGGGACATTCTTGCGGCATCATGTATCATCGTGGGCCAGTAATATCCTTGCGTTTTGGCTTTGTCGGCTAGTGATCTCATACCTCTATGATTCCCTGCGTCCCCATAATGGATGTCATTTAGAATTCGGTGCCCCTCTTTTCGAGATAAGCAACGTAGTAACGGTCCGAGGAAGGATTTCTTGTACAGGACCCCATCCGAAGATCATATCTTCCTGCTTTGGAGAGTATTTTCCTAGCCTGTTTATGGTCCGCGGGTAAACTTCCCTTTTCGAGTAACGCATGGATCACCGTTCTCCAATCATCTTCGTTGCTGAAGTCTTCGTCTTGATTTTCTCTTGACAGGATATCTTCTTCGTCAAAATCGTTATGGATGTCCTCTCCTACCTCGTCTTCGGTATTTTCTTCCACTGTATCTTGATTGGTAGCGAAGGAGAATTGAGGTGTAATCGAAG
>NW_020644506.1:0-417 GCF_003573695.1 Papaver somniferum
AATACATATGGAATATAAAAAAGATAAATTTAGTGGCTCCTATTCCATAGTCTAATCTTCAACGTTCCCTGAAATCTTCGTCCTTCCAAGTACTCCAATGATCCCAAAGATTGTAAGTTTAGCATCACCGCTGTTGAAGATCCGTAGCTATAACAATGAGAGAAATCGAGATTCTCGATCATTATTATACAGTGTCATAGTATTATCATGTAACATCAAAGTCCAATTGTATCACGACTTTAACAATAATACTATGGTGATATGTATCACTCCCCCTTAGTCAATACTCCATCTCGATCATGGAAACCACTCCCCCTTACACAATGATCCAAAAACCATATGTATTTGTAGTGTGAACTACAATATTTCTCCCCCTTTTTGTCAATAAAATTGGCAAAGGTACAAGAACGGGATCAT
>NW_020644506.1:428-1000 GCF_003573695.1 Papaver somniferum
TTAAATTCATTGATCAAGGAGTTTTAAGATACAAGATAACCCCTATAAAATTCCACAGTCGCACACCCCGCAAGATATTACCATTAAGCACAAGTTCAAAAGAACTCTCCCCCATTTGATGTCATTCCCGAAAGAACAACAAGAGCGACCTTAATTTCGAAAGAAAAGAAGGATTTTGAAGCACTAAAGAGATATTAAAGAAAAACAAAAACGACAATCCTACAAAAACTGAACTGGAAAGTACCTACTAGAGTTTCAGAATCAATTTCCCAAAAGATAAGGCTAAGCATAGGGGCAAGAGTCAATAAAACGTTTTAATGAACCAAAACAACACCAATAGACTGCCGCAAGTGTTGAAACGTTGCAGTGTCTAAGGGTTTGGTGAGAATATCAGCCAATTGTTGTTCGGAAGGCACAAACTCCATACTGATGATACCATTTTCATAAAGATCACGAATAAAATGGTACCTTATGTCAATGTGCTTTGTTCTTGAGTGCTCAACAGGATTCTCAGTAATTCGAATCGCACTGGAGTTATCACAAAAGATCTTCATTATTCCAGTATCAATTCC
>NW_020644507.1:0-886 GCF_003573695.1 Papaver somniferum
ACCTAAGACAAGACGAGATAACTAAAAGAACAAAACGAGAAAGATGATTCAATTGTGTTTTCATTGATAACAAAGACTCATATATAAAGGAGTTAGGGTTACAACAATATTCTAAAGATATTCTAAAAGAGGTGAATATCTTCTTAAGACAAGTAAGTGAATATATGCAAATATACAAGAATATACCCAATACCCCCCCCCTCAAGCTGGAGCATGAAGAGTCGAAATGCCCATCTTGAGAAGAAGAGTTTGAAACTGCTGACGTCCCAAGGCTTTAGTCAGAATATCAGCTAGTTGAGAGGTAGTATGAATATAGGATGGACGAATAGTACCTCGAAGTATTTCGTCACGCACAAAGTGACAATCAATCTCGATATGCTTTGTTCGTTCATGAAAGACAGGATTATTAGCAATATGTAACGCTGCTTGACTATCACAATGAATCAAGACTGGTTTTGTATGTCCTATACCAAAATTCCGTAATAACCCTTTTAACCAAATGATTTCACAAGTTGTGGAAGCCAAAGCACGATATTCTGCTTCGGCTGGAGAACGAGAAACTGTGGTTTGTTTCTTCATTTTCCAAGATATAGGAGAACCCCCGAGAAAGATAAAGTGTGCCGTGAGTGAACGTCGACTAAGTGGACAGCTAGCCCAATCTGCATCACAATAAGCATCAAGAACTAACTTGGAATCAGCACGAAGTAAAATACCTTGCCCCGGGCTAGATTTCAAATAACGCACAACTCGAAGTGCAGCATCCCAATGTGATTGAGTTGGATGTTGTAAAAACTGGGAAAGAATATGAACAGAATAACACAGATCCGGCCGTGTAAGATTGAGATAAATCAGTTTCCCTACCAACCTTCTGTAACGAGCAGGATCA
>NW_020644508.1:0-451 GCF_003573695.1 Papaver somniferum
CGGTGGCACCTCAGAAATGTACCGGAAGCGTCCCAGAAATGTACCGGAGGAACCCAGAAAAATTACTATTTCCACCCCAAAATTACTATTTCCACCCCAATTGCTAAAGGGACACCCGTACAGGATTAGGGGGAGGACACTTTTCTTCTCATAATTCAAATTTCATTTTTGGCGGGAAAATATATTCTCTCTCTGGCAGATTTTCAAATTGATTTTCGATGGATTTGTGGAGAAACTAAATGGCTGGAATTAATTGGGTCATATCTATTGAGTATAACAAGATTATTCTGAGCGTTGGAATGAGTTAAATTTGGCTAGAATCCGCTAACTTTCAATCGAGAGTTAAACAGGGAAGAGACGCTCGAGTTCTCTGTGAGAGGAATTTTTGGGAAGTTTTGTGGACTAAATGGGGAAGATATCTGATCTTCTTAAGTGTCTATGCAACTATGGA
>NW_020644508.1:462-1000 GCF_003573695.1 Papaver somniferum
GCTCGAGTTCTCTGTGAGAGGAATTTTTGGGAAGTTTTGTGGACTAAATGGGGAAGATATCTGATCTTCTTAAGTGTTTATGCAACTATGGAAGTATTACAGCTCATATGCGCAGGCAGAAGGGATGGAGAAGATCATATCTCGGCTGACAGTGAAGAAAATGGAAAAAAATATTTTCCGAGTAATGGAGAATTATATGGAGTGAATGAGCGAGATTCGATGGGTCTGTTGGCTATAAATAGGTTGCTGGGGTTGAGCAGAGAGGGTGTCGAGAGTTTGGGGAAGTTTTGGAGGCTACAGAATGAAGAACTCACGAGTTGCAGAGCTGCCATTTTGCTGCTGCTGCTGCTGATGAAGAACACCAAGAACGGACATGCACCAGCAGTCGTTAATCATGGGTCGTAGGTGTGGGTCTTAGAGCTACAGTAACAATAACACTTCTTCTGTGTCGTTCATTTTGGACGCTTTCTGTGGGTCGCACATTCACTGTTTTATTATTTCATCTCCATTTTCATCCTTGTAAACACCCTTTGAGCAA
>NW_020644509.1:0-539 GCF_003573695.1 Papaver somniferum
CTGCAGCAAGAGGTAACATATATGCTAGTCCAAACTCTAATCACATCCTCATCTGCCAAAGAAACCGGGCGCCTCTCTGCTATTAAGGAGGGTAGGCACAGAGCTAATCACTACTATGACTACTGTCTCACGCTTTCATATGTTCCCTTAATAAAATAATTAGGTGTAAACTAAGAACCTACTGATGACCATAAGTTACTACAGTGATTAACATGAGGGACCGTCAAAAACTTTAAAAAAAAAAAAAAAAGAAAAATAGAATAAGATGAAGAAGCAAATGCTGGATTCATACGTGAGATCTCACATACGGTATATATAGCTTTTGGCGCAAGTGGGGCTAACTGAGGACAAGTCATAAGGCATGAGACGCGAGGACGCCAGCATGACAGAAAGTTTAGGCGAGCAAAAACAGAGTAGAGCATATATATCCTAATTCCTAAGTAGAGTTCGGTATATAAGAACGCAGTGCACAAGAATCTAAATAAAATTGAGTAAAGAAAACAAACCCAATGCAGAAAAATGGGACTTAAAATAGAGAT
>NW_020644509.1:550-1000 GCF_003573695.1 Papaver somniferum
TGTGATCAATTTCAATACAATACAATCATTCATTCACAAACCTATATAAGAAAATGAGTACTTGCTTGTATTTAAGTTCTCCCCTTCTCTAAACCCTCTTCTTTGTAGTCTTTCAATCTGCAATGAAATGAAAGAAAAAGGTTAAAAGCATAAATAAGAAAATAACCAGCAAGCAATTCAATGTAACCAATAAGAAAATACGTATTCATTCATTCAACATTCACTCATTAAGCACAAATAAGCACAAATAATACTGATTCATCCATTAACTTCAATAAATACTCATTCAACATTCAACATAAAATAAAAATCGAGTACGTAAGTAACAAACACGAATGTTTTGCAACCCTAACATCTCTAACTATTTCCTAATTTCTCAATATCTCAGTGGATGAGTATTCAAGATTTCTCAACGTTCTTTTAAAAGTTTGTGTACAAAGGCAACACGAC
>NW_020644510.1:0-538 GCF_003573695.1 Papaver somniferum
TTGAACACACGTGCCGTAGACCGCCAGACCAAAACCCTAAGTGATATCCCCCAAAGTGACACGATTGACGTCTCGTGGTATGTTAGTCAATTGATGACTTCGTGGTTTGATGGGACGATCAGTTCATGTAGTTTCTGAGTTGAACATGATGTTCTGAAACTCATGAATTGAACATGTCATGAGACAGAGGTATAGTTCTTACGATGAAGTGATCAAGTATTGCTCATTCGATGGATCGTTGAATATTGATTGTTGAACCAATATTCCTTGGTTTGAGCAAATATTTATCATCTGAGCAAGTGTTGCTCATGTGATTAATTATTAAATATTTGATCGTCTGAGCATGTGTTGCTCATCTGATGGATTATTGGCAGCGTACCAAAATATTAATTAGAATACTGGTCGTTGAACCGAGCATAATTCATAAAATTAATGACCATGAGGTCGTCGTAAAATTATTAAGGTTGGAATCTGGAATGATGATCCTTGGATTCAGAAATCCTAATTTGATCAATTGAGGATCAATTCATGGTTCGTC
>NW_020644510.1:549-1000 GCF_003573695.1 Papaver somniferum
GAATCTGGAATGATGATCCTTGGATTCAGAAACCCTAATTTGATCAATTGATGATCAATTCATGGTTCGTCAGAAGTTTAACCATGGGACGAAGGAGGGAGCGACTACATGGGACCGTGGATCAACCATGTAGTGTCCATATGCTCACGTGAGCAAATACAAAGAACTCCTGAAGAGTTGTCGATTTGTTGGTGAAAGAATGATTAAATGCTGGTTTAATCATTTATTCGAAAATGCTCGTCTGAGCCTTAGGTGAGAAAACCTAATTAATTATGACGAGTGAGGGACCGACCATGGGTTATGAAACCGGCCCTGGTAGTCACGTGACCGCCTGATGATCACTTCATGAACATCCAAAGTGTTTGGAGGAGTCTTGGACCTAATACGTGCAATTGTGCAAATTAGGTCAAAACTGTAAAACTTGATGGGACCGGCTTCGGTAAGCCAAAGA
>NW_020644511.1:0-399 GCF_003573695.1 Papaver somniferum
AAAAGAGTAACCAATATTTTTCGAACGACTTTCCTACTAAGCTCGTTACCCTATAGGTCTCGTTCTAGTCAAAATTTTAAGCTTAGGTTCGCGTTTGGTTTCGTTTTCCTAAAGCGGGCAAGAAGGAAACGGTGATGAAATCCGAGTCCTTATCTTAATTTGGCCAGGCCTTTCCCTTTACTAGGAAATTAAAACAACCGTATTTAAATCCTCGGCATATATTCACCTTAAGGCATACAATAAACCCGCTGACAGGGGATTCGCGGGTGTTTCGAAAGCTTACCTCCCGTACCAGACGGGCGCAGAACCGCTGAAGTCGACTCGGGCCACGACTCCTATGTCATGTGCGAACCCGAGGGGCCGAGACGATATTGTAATCGTCGTCCTTCCCTGCAAACA
>NW_020644511.1:599-1000 GCF_003573695.1 Papaver somniferum
GGTTGTAGTAAATAGGATTCGTTTCAGACTTGTGAAGGAAATGGAATTTTTAGATTTAATAAAAATATATATACAAATATATTAACAATGGGTGAGAGGTACTGGGACTAAGGATTTGGCTGAATTCACTACACAAGGTTCATTTATATATTCTTTGACAAATAAAAACTCAATAACATTAACATGGACTCTGATTTCTTCCACGTGATTATCCAGCCAAATTCAGTCGAAACAATCACCCATACCAGCTCTGTTATGATATATTACATGTTTCCACAAAGTTTCAGCGATTGTATCGCACAAAATCACGTCCAAATGCAATCGAGAAAATCTGCCAGTGAAGAGAAAATATTTTCTATTTTTCGAATTTGCGAAGAAGGTCACCCTTATCCAGTGGTCTC
>NW_020644512.1:0-671 GCF_003573695.1 Papaver somniferum
AACGAGTCGGAGTTTGAAGAAGGAGCCCTCGACCCGCAACAGATATAGAAGGATTTATTCAATCACATAGTTTGGGCTCCTAGAATATGGCGCCCTTGTGGCGATCTATTTGATTATATCTAAAGGTCCAATGAATTGGGATTTCCCTATTGGGACAGGTCATTTCGGGGCAAGAGTATCATTTATCATAAAGAGGATGAGCTTCAAGAGAATGATTCGGAGTTCTTGTAGAGTGGAACCACGCAGTACCAGACACGAGATATATCCTCCAAAGAACAAGGTTTTTTTCGAATAAGCCAATACATTTGGGACCCTGAAGATCCATTCTTTTTCCTATTCAAATATCATCCCTTTGTCTATGTGTTTTCACGTCGAGAATTCTTTGAAGATCAAGAAATGTCAAAGGGGCTTCTTACTTCCCAAACAAAGCCTCCTACATCTATATATAAACGCTGGTTCATCAAGAATATGCAAGAAAAGCACTTCGAATTGTTGATTCATCGCCAGAGATGGATTAGAACCAATAGTTTATTCTCTAATGGATCTTTCCGTTCTAATACTCCATCCGAGAGTTATCAGTATTTATCAAATCTGTTCCTATCTAATGGAACGCTATTGGATCAAATGACAAAGAAATTGTTGAGAAAGAGGTGGCTTTTCCCGGATGAAAT
>NW_020644512.1:682-1000 GCF_003573695.1 Papaver somniferum
CTATTGGATCAAATCACAAAGAAATTATTGAGAAAGAGGTGGATTTTCCCAGAGGAAGTGAAACATTTGATTCATGTAAGAGGAGAAAGATTTCTCATTCCTTAGCCGGAAATATATGTGGCCATGAAAGAGGGATTAAGTGGAACAAAATTGACCGGGTGGTAGAGTCGTGGAAAGACTTGTTTCTTCCATCTTTTTAACCTTAGCTACATGGAACAATATGCTACTGCTTAAAGATAGAAGAATTGAAATCTTAGATCAAAACACTATGTGTGAATGGTATGAAATGCCTAAACAAGGATTGTTGAACGACGAACA
>NW_020644513.1:0-153 GCF_003573695.1 Papaver somniferum
TCTTTCTTAGACTTTATTTTTTCTTTTGCACTTTTTTTTTATGGACTTTGGAATTTAAATTTTGGGACATTATTTTTCATACCCTACGGAAGGGTATTATTAATTAAAAAAAAATTATATATAAACTATGTGCAGGGAAGGACGACGATTGCT
>NW_020644513.1:164-419 GCF_003573695.1 Papaver somniferum
TATGATACCCAGATTGACTTTGTTTTCCCACCAAATAGTTTTCTTCCAAATGTGGGAACGTTTATATTTCAAATGTGTCGAATATTAAGTTGTGAGGCTAAACCTAAATGCTTTAGGAAATTAGAATCGACACATTTGCTTAAGAGTGACCACTACTCTCATTGTGGTCAATTTTGTAAGTCAAATCTTATTGACTTAGAGGATCCTCAGTTACTTAGGTTATTATTGTGCGCTTCTAAGATCATATTTGAGTTT
>NW_020644513.1:430-768 GCF_003573695.1 Papaver somniferum
TTAAATTCCTAGTAAAGGGCAAGGTCTGGCCAATACAAGATAAGGGTTCGGATTTCATCACCGCTCCCTTCTTGCCCGCCTTAGGAAAACGAAACCTAACGCGAACCCAAGCTTAAAATTTGACTAGAACGAGACCGATAGGATAACGCGCTTATTAGGAAAATCTTTCGAAGGATATTGGTTACTTTCTTAAGCACACCTCAAAGTTCAAGAAGGTTATTGTGAGTTGAAATGAACCGCCTTGTAACGTCGGTGAGGCCTTGGGTATCAAAGCTCCATTGAGCTTCCCTCACCTCAAGTTTCCTCACATTAGCTCGGATTGATTCCAGAGGGGTTTG
>NW_020644513.1:779-1000 GCF_003573695.1 Papaver somniferum
AATTCCTTCCGATGTCTGGCTGAAGACTTTAAACTTAGCGCTTCTTGGGAGGTAACCCAATCTCATGCAACACGGTAATATCTTTCCTTAACTCTTTTGCTTCAAATAGTAACAATTTCTCTCCTTATTCATGCTTTTAATTTTATCTTTAGAACATTGAGGACAATGTTATATTTAAGTTTGGGGGTATGGGAGAAACTTTTCAGTTGCAGAATAAATAA
>NW_020644514.1:0-122 GCF_003573695.1 Papaver somniferum
CCAGAATCTCTTAAAAATAGCTTTGAAAGTTAAACAGAGAGTACGTGTCCTGTTTGGACTTTGATCGCTTCCTCCGACTTATACAGCCCAATTGGTTGGGTTAAATCACTTGTAACAGGCCT
>NW_020644514.1:133-463 GCF_003573695.1 Papaver somniferum
CGTTAAATCACTTGTAAAAGGCCTGTTTAGTCTATTAGAGTCCATCCCAGTCGAGTTTGGCGATTGAGTCTCTTTAGAAATCGTCCAACAATCGAATCCTAAAAATTGTTCGTGAAACATTTCTTTTCCCGCCAAAACGTTAATTTGAAATGTGAAGAAGGATGCCCCCTAGCCAGTCCCGGTCTGCCTTTAGCAGATGCCTGGAGATGGGTCACCCCTTATCCAAAGTGAGAGTCCGTATAGTAATTTTCTCCCACGAGCGCAAAAACCACTTTTTTAGCCAATTTCGCCGCAAAAGCTTATTTCTCCAAAAATACCTACAGGGACATA
>NW_020644514.1:663-888 GCF_003573695.1 Papaver somniferum
AAGCCATAATAAATATAAAATCGAGCACTAATAATATATACAATTGAGATTATATAAGACACAAAAATGTTCCTATCAAATACCCCCAAACTTATTATTTGCTAGTCCTCGAGCAAATCAAGTAGAAAATAAAATCCTAACTCACTGTCGCAGGCATCGTCGATTGCATTTAGCGTATGCAACAAGCCTTTAAACCCATAGGTGGCCCTAGTGGCCGAGTTATAG
>NW_020644515.1:0-557 GCF_003573695.1 Papaver somniferum
ACCTTTTTGTTGTACTCCCTCGCTAGTCTCCGTTGATAATTTTCCATCTTCTGCAATGCTGCTTCCCTCTTTCCTTCCAGGTCGTCCAGTCTCTCTAACATCATGTCTGTTATGAGATTTTTCTCCCATGCTTCGGTCTTTGTGGTTGGCATGAGGATCTCTGTTGGGATGACTGCTTCAGCTCCATAAGTGAGGAGAAACGGGGACTCCCCAGTGGAAGATCTTCGTGTTGTCCTGTATGCCCATAATACATTGTGTAGCTGTTCACACCATCGCCCCTTGTGTTCGTCTAATTGCTTTTTGAGTATAAGGGTGAGGGTCTTGTTGGTAGCTTCCGCTTGTCCGTTGCTTTGAGGGTATATGGGGGTGGACTTGTTTTTCCTTATTTTGAAAGTGTCGAAGAGCATGTCTATGTTTTCCTCTGTAATTGTTTACCATTATCGGACACGATTTCCGCTGGTATGCCGAACCTGCAAATAATGTTTTGGAATATGAAAGTAAACACGTCCACGTCTCTGATCCTGGCTAAGGCTTTGGCTTCCACCCATTTACTGAAG
>NW_020644515.1:568-1000 GCF_003573695.1 Papaver somniferum
AGTAAACACGTCCACGTCTCTGATCCTGGCTAAGGCTTTGGATTCCACCCATTTACTGAAGTAGTCTGTGGCTACTATCAAAAATCGTCTTTTCCCTGATCCTTCGATGAAAGGCCCAACGATATCTATGCCCCATTTTGCGAATGGCCACGGACTATCCACAGAATTCAACGTTGTTGCTGGTGCATGTATCTTTTTGGCGAAATGCTGACATTCTTCACGTCGTCGGGACATTCTTGCGGCATCTTGTACCATTGTGGGCCAGTAATATCCTTGCATTTTTGCTTTGTCGGCTAGTGATCTCATGCCGCTATGATTTCCTGCGTCACCATAATGGATGTCGTTTAGAATTCGATGCCCCTCTTTCCTGGATAAGCAACGTAGTAACGGTCCGAGGAAAGATTTCTTGTACATGATTCCTGATGAGTGCTA
>NW_020644516.1:0-108 GCF_003573695.1 Papaver somniferum
AGGCTTCTAAAAGGTCCTAAAAATTATCCCCGGCCAAAAACTTGGTGGGCCCGGAGAAGTGTATAAAATTAAGCGCAATAAAAACGCGGGCCTACAGTAATACCGCAA
>NW_020644516.1:119-353 GCF_003573695.1 Papaver somniferum
GGTGTATAATTGAAGCGAAATGAAACGCGGGCCTACAGTAATACCGCAAGTGCACGGTCGTCGGTTGTAGATCGTGCAAGTACGGGTCGATCCATAGAGACTGGGTGTGTTTTGTAGTTTCTAGCTATTTTGGGTTCTAAATTGCTATTGTTGGGCTTTGAATACCCTTTGAGTAAATTGGGCCTAATGGGTTTTGTTTTTAACAATGAAATGAACTGAGCTTGGGCTCAGTTG
>NW_020644516.1:553-885 GCF_003573695.1 Papaver somniferum
GCCCCCGCTTTACATCGCAACGCCCATCTCCATCTTGGGTCGTCCGTTTTGCTACATCCCTTCATCCGACGGTCGCTCTACGCTTACCTCCGTATCGCCGTTGGATCCACCTACCATCTTCACATCCGACGGATCTCCTCGATGCGCATCAACTTCAGATGATTCCGCTCAACACCTTAGCCATCAAACCCATCGACCCAAAACAAACACCCACCTTCTTCTTCCCCAAAACTCACTTCCCCCAAATTTCTCCTCTTCCCCCGACCATGGCAGACACTGCCATGTCTGCTCCGCCGTCTCCATCTCCACCACGACCACAAGGACACCACCAC
>NW_020644516.1:896-1000 GCF_003573695.1 Papaver somniferum
TAGATGATGCATGGTTAGGATAGTTTTCTTGATGCCTGTTTTGCTTGAGCAATGGGAAGTACTCAGTGCTCTGGCATGCCTGTGATTGATTGTGCTGTCAAAAG
>NW_020644517.1:0-388 GCF_003573695.1 Papaver somniferum
GGAAACTGATCTTTACTGAGCTGCTTCTCTTGCTGCTTCTCCTGATCCTGCTACTGCCTTGCTGCTGAGCTGCTATTGCTGAACTTGTGGTGCTGAACTTGTGGTGCTGAGCTGCTTCTCCTGCTGCTGCTCCTGGTCTTGCTGCTGTGCCTCAGCTGTTGCTGCTGTGCAAAAGCAAGCTGCTGCAATTGAACAAGCCCACTTGCTGTTTGAACTGCAGTAGTGACCCTGCTGCCAAGCTTCTGTTGCTGGGCTGTGCAATAAAGAAACCAAAGCCCAACTGGGCTGTAAGCTGCAGAAGGTGAAGAAAGTGAACCAAAGCCCAACTGGGCCTCAGAAAAGCCAAAGCTTAGGATGATCCAAAGCCCAACTGGGCTTTTGCAACCTA
>NW_020644517.1:588-922 GCF_003573695.1 Papaver somniferum
TAAGTTTCTACAAACCCTAATTTCAACTGTATTTGGGGATTTTGGGGAATTGGGTGTATGAACCCTAATTATGTAAATTGGGTATAAATAGGACTTGTGGGTGTTGTTGTAGAGGCATGCCGGGACTAGCCAGTGCGTCTGTAGGATAGTTTTAGGTTTTTACTTCTTTCCAATTTTAATTTTATCCAACAGTGTATGTTTATCCATTGATGTTCATCATGTTCTAATCCATCATGCTAGGCATTTGATGAAGCCTTGGTCTACTGTGTGTATTACATTGATCATATTGCTCTTGAAGGATAAACAAGTTTAGGAAAGAATTGAACTTAGTATG
>NW_020644518.1:0-316 GCF_003573695.1 Papaver somniferum
CGAAAAGACTCGAACGCTATAATTTAGATCAAAAAGTTTCTATTTTTATTGGAAACATGCTAATGATCAGGACATGTTGGTCTATAGATCCAGATGATCTTGATATTTTAGCAAAATTTTGAAATCTAGGCTTCATTAACAAGATTTGTCTACTTAGAGCAGTTTCGAGTGTACATTCGAAATATACACACTCGAAAAGACTCGAACGCTATAATTTAGCTCAAGAGGTGTCTATTTTGATTGAAAAAATGCTATTGATCAGGACATGTTGGTCTATAGACCCACATGATCTTGATATTTTAGCCAAGTTTTGAAG
>NW_020644519.1:0-527 GCF_003573695.1 Papaver somniferum
GTGAACTAACATGACAACAACAGTGAACAACATGGTGAACTAACAGTGAGCATTAACAGGAATATCACACATTGAACTAGTCCAAGAACAAGAACAAGTGCAATTAAAATTAACAGTGCAATTAACAGGAACAATTAAAATTAACAGGAACAATTAACAGTGCAATTAACAGGAACAATTGAAATTAACAGGAACAATTAACAATGCAATTAACAGGAACAATTGAAATTAAACTAACCCAAATTGGGTGGAAACTTGGCTAGTCCAAGAACAATTTTAACATCCTACATCACTTCTATTTATAGCTTACATCAAATTCCTAATTTCTAAAAACCCTAATTTTGAAAACCCCAAATTGATTTGGGGAAAATCAAATTCTCTCACCCATGTGTGAATTCTGCTCGACCCATGCTCCTTGATGTCCCTCTGATGCTCTTCCTGCTCCAATTGATGTACTGCAACCCTAGCTCGAGTTGTTTCATCAACTCCACACCTAGGTCAGAGAGATGTGGGTTTGGGGAAACGAC
>NW_020644519.1:538-1000 GCF_003573695.1 Papaver somniferum
TGAGAAAATAGGGAACTAGAGGGCTAGGGGGGAGATGGGTTTTGGTTGTTGGTCGATAGGGTGATGATGGTGGAGGTGTGGTGGTGGCAGTGGAGGTGAAGAAGGTTGGTGGCGGAGCTGGTGGAGTTTCTGCAGAGGGTGGTGATGGAGGAGAGGGCGACTGAGTTTGGGGTAGGGTGCGTTTGGGTAGGGTGTAGGTGCTCGGTCGCTAGGGTGTGAGGCGGCTTCATCAAATTTGATGTTCTGCGACGCTGAGTCACTGGATGCGAAGCTGGTAGGTAGATCGGACGGTGATGTGAAGTGAAGCTTGTAGCGACCGTCAGATTTTTTGATACAACGAAGTTAACGGCTCTAGATGGGGTTAGGTGTTGTAGTGTAAGGCGGAGATATCAAACGTTGATGAACAGCAAGGGAGCGACCGTTGGATTCAACTACCATCTAATCTGAAGGCTTGGAATTTCA
>NW_020644520.1:0-187 GCF_003573695.1 Papaver somniferum
TCAGTCTAGTAACTCTCAGGTTCCCCCAGGTTTTGGCTATACTAAGAATCCTTCAACTCCGGCACAGTTTCAGAACCCTTCGGATAAGAATATTATGAGTTTAGAAGAGTCTCTTGCTTTGTTAACTCGTAACACTGTGCAGTTTCAGCAGTCTGTCGCTCAAGGTTTAGAAGAAAATAAGAGAATA
>NW_020644520.1:198-524 GCF_003573695.1 Papaver somniferum
GCTCAAGGTTTAGAAGAAAATAAGAGAATAGGTCAGGCTAACTCTCAGGCTATTTCCGAGTTGAAAACCCAGGTTAGTCAGATAAATGAGTCTTTAAGAGAAAGAGGTAAGTTTCCTAGTCAAACTCAACCCAACCCTAGAGGAATTAATGAAATAGGTGAAAGACCATCCGAACATGTAAATGCTATTAAAACCCTTAGGAGTGGTAGAGTGATAGACAACAAGGTTTCCATGCCTGATAGTGAACATGCTGTAATTCACCCTTCTGAACCAGAAACTGACGAGACTGATAGAGTCTCTAAAGAGACCAATGAGGGTCATATTGA
>NW_020644520.1:690-1000 GCF_003573695.1 Papaver somniferum
TTGTTCCCAGAGCCCCGTTCCCCCAGCTGCTAGTTCCAACTAAGAGGGAGTCCAACTTTAATGATATATTGGAGGTTTTTAAGCAGGTTACTATCAACCTCCCATTGTTAGATGTGATTAAGCAGATACCCGTTTATGATAAGTTTCTTAGGATATGTGTACGCGAAAGCGAAAACTTAGTGTCCAGAAGAAAGCCTTCCTAGCTAGTCATGTGAGTTCTATTATTCAGAATACCACTACTCCTAAGTATAAAGACCCAGGGTCCCCTACTATTTCTTGCACAATAGGTAAATACCGTGCCGAGAAATAT
>NW_020644521.1:0-436 GCF_003573695.1 Papaver somniferum
GATGTATTTGGTACGTATGGACTCTAGAAGACATAACAGGCATGTTGCAAGCAATTAGACCCAACCAATTGGACTGGAAAAAGCCGGAAGAAGAGATCAAAGTCCAGGCAGAGAGACGTGTCCTTCTGTTCACTGTCGAAGATTTTGTGGAGATTTTGGGAGACTTTTACGCTGGATAATCATGTATTTGGTCCTGTTCAAGTCATAGGAAGAGTTTGGTGGCTATTTTATAGCTAACAGACGCGTACAAAGCAACAGAAAAGAGATTTCTCTCTCAACTGCACGTGAAGAAAAAGGGAGATAAACTCGGATTTAATCGAGTTATTTGGACCCTGTTGTGTATATAAGGGCTGTTGAGAAGTGGTAGAGAGTTTTTGGATGAGAGTTTTGGGGTCGATCAGAGACCAGAGGGAGGTTGCAGAGGCGAAGAACAGGA
>NW_020644521.1:447-990 GCF_003573695.1 Papaver somniferum
ATCAAGAGTTTTGGGGTCGATCAGAGACCAGAGGGAGGTTGCAGAGGCGAAGAACAGGAGTTGCAAGAAAGCTTCCTGCTGCTGCTCGAGGAGGAAGAAGAAGACGAAGAACGGACCCTCCAGGGCCGTCGTTCTTCAACAGTACCCGCAGCAGTTCAGTTGTGTCGCTATTTACAACGCACAGGTTCTATCGTTCTTTTACAACAGTTTATTTCTATCGTTTATTTTTGAACGCCTTTTGTGAGTTTTAGAATCATTTTTTTATAACTTTTGACTCTTTTAATCATATTTTGAGCATCAAATATATATTTTTAGAACATGATTATTATGAATAGCTAAACCCCATTACTAGGATGATGGAGGAAACCATTCTTTATGCATGAGTAATTCTATTTAATTCTTTTATGACTATTTGCACTATTATGAGTTGATTTATGATTTTCTTGATTATTTGTGATTTTATCTGATGATGTATGCTTAGTCTAGGAACTCTTGATGCATCATGCTTATGATTTACATCTAATACTTTATAAAATCTATTTT
>NW_020644522.1:0-418 GCF_003573695.1 Papaver somniferum
ACCAACTCATGGTAACCTTTGGCCCAGCGCCAAAACCCTAGTTTGGTCGCGCCTAAAACATGCCAAGGCATGCCGACCATGCCACATGTGCCAATAGCATGCCGCGCCAGCCACCTTGCCGCGCCTAAGCCATACCATGCCGTCCTTCCCTATGTGGCTACCAAAACGAAGGCGTGCGACGATCAACGACCACCCTTCCACCTTAGATGCAAATCTTAGCCGTCCAAGGTCGCCAACCAACGCATGGTAACCTTTGGTCCAAAACCCTAGTTTTGGTCATGCCAAACCGTGCCAAGGCATGCTATGCCACATGTGCCAATGGCATGCCAACCACCTCGCCGCGCCATACCATGCCGGCCTTCCCTATGCGGCTACCAAAACAAAGGCGTGCGATGATCAACAACCACCCTTCCACCTT
>NW_020644522.1:428-1000 GCF_003573695.1 Papaver somniferum
GCCAACCACCTCGCCGCGCCATACCATGCCGGCCTTCCCTATGCGGCTACCAAAACAAAGGCGTGCGATGATCAACAACCACCCTTCCACCTTAGATGCAAATCTTAGTCGTCCGAGGTCGCCAACCAACACATGGTAACCTTTGGCCCAAAACCCTAGTTTTGGCCACGCCAAGGCATGCCATGCCACATGTGCCAATGGCATGCCAACCACCTTGCTGCACCATACCATGACGACCTTCTCTATGCGGCTACCAAAACGAAGGCGTGCGACGATCAACGGCCACCCTTCCACATTTGATGCAAATCTTAGCCGTCCAAGGTCGCCAACCAACGCATGGTAACCTTTGGCCCAAAACCCTAGTTTTGGCCACACCAAACCGTGCCAAGGCATGCCATGCCACATGTGCCAATGGCATGCCAACCACCTTGTCGCACCATACCATGTCGCCCTTCCCTATGAGGCTACCAAAACGAAGGCATGCGACGATCAACGGCCACCTTTCCACCTTAGAGGCAAATCTTAGCCGTTCAAGGTCGCCAACCAATGCATGGTAACCTTTGGCCCAAAAC
>NW_020644523.1:0-190 GCF_003573695.1 Papaver somniferum
ACGAGTTTGCACTCAAGCATACTAAAATTCATATATAAGTGACAGAGCTCTACTAAGATAGTTTCACGATGGACATCATACTCGGAATCAGACTAATCACATGAAAAGATTAAGAAGATGGAAAAAGAAAAATGTAGATGGTTGAAAAGTGAACGGTGTTTCCCATATCTGTCTGAAGGCCTCTGCCAAG
>NW_020644523.1:331-612 GCF_003573695.1 Papaver somniferum
ATCTTTTTGATCCAAGCGCATGCTTCTTGTCAGCAGATTACACGATAGTTCCCACGGGTCCTGCATTCCACGCTTGCTTAGGCGACGGAAACAGGGAGAACACACACATATTGCTATCCAAATGTTAGTATTTATTCCGATTGGTCTACTGGTCTGGTCTAATTTTTTATTTTTTATTTATTTTTTATTTTATTTTTTTTTTGAAAAGGTAACTCAGTCACTCTATTTCACCCTAGCAAAGGTAACAACTTGAATCGTGTGCCCCACCAAATCACTTGAAA
>NW_020644523.1:812-1000 GCF_003573695.1 Papaver somniferum
CTCAAAAAGGATCTTCACCTTCCAAAGTCATATACCAATAGCCGAAAAAGTTGTGGGTCCATAATACCAAATAGAGCTAACACCAATATGAGACAACTGCACTGGCTCAGAAAAATGAACAGAAGGAGCACATCCTCATCTAAGGTTTTTTGCAAGACAACCGGATCTATCCAGAGCCTCCATTTGGG
>NW_020644524.1:0-310 GCF_003573695.1 Papaver somniferum
GAAAAAGAGAATTGCCTATCTTAAAGTTGGCATCATGTCCTGCCATGTAATTCCTTAATCTCTTCAGGAAAGTTAATAAATCCGTACTAAGCTCGCCAAAAGTGGAGAAAGACAAAACACCGAACCCATACCCGAGAGAAGTGCAAACATCTAAGTATTTAGTGTTCTTGCGAGTAATTGCTGCAGAAATGGCATGACCTGGTATGAAGTGGCGTTTCTTAGCACTGGTAAACGGAGAGACCCCAGTGACGTCGAGACAAACATCCTTCCCATCTACCCAATTATAAACCATGATGTCCGCCGGCCGAAA
>NW_020644524.1:321-550 GCF_003573695.1 Papaver somniferum
CCAATTATAAACCATGATGTCCGCTGGCCGAAAATCCTTATTATTGATGACGCCCAAAGAAACCTCTTTTCTAGCCGCAACCCCAGCTCTGTAACACATGTCTGCCAGAATATCTTTTACTAAATCATGTCTGAATTTAAGCCCGACCTCGCTAGAACAATGGATAGCGTGGTCTCCCAAGATATCCATGAGTTTGCCACAACAGGTACATTTATTACCTTCCTCAAAA
>NW_020644524.1:561-1000 GCF_003573695.1 Papaver somniferum
GCTAGCACAATGGATAGCGTGGTCTCCAAAGATATCCATGAGTTTGCCACAACAGGTACATTTATTACCTTCCTCAAAAAGGGGTATAGCTAAACGATATTGTAAGACCGAGCTAAATTGCCTGGAACCAACTGCCTGGTTGAGCCCAGGAATAGGTATTTCCTTAAGGAAATCCATAGCATGATCAGATCTATTACATTGCCAAACAGTAGCTTCACGTGTAGAAAAAAAAAGCGAGTAAGTATCTTTTCCCTGATAGCTCCAAAGTAGATAGCTGCCAATGACTTCATGTAATGGGGGGCGGCATCATTAATGTTGAAATCAGGGAGGGGGATCTCACAAGCTTGTGTGAAACTCTGTAAAGTAGTATGGAAACCAAGGCATAAGTCGGTTGTTGCAGGCAGCCTCAAAATAGAATTCTGCAAATGCTGGGTCTGTG
>NW_020644525.1:0-190 GCF_003573695.1 Papaver somniferum
TGCAAATCCTAGCCGTCCAAGGTCGCCAAAAAACACATGGTAACCTTTGTCCCAAAACCCTAGTTTTGGCCACTGATGAGTGCTAAAAAGTGCATATTTCTATATATTTTTCTTGGCATTTAACTCATCTTTTGTGCATTAATTCTACATTTTATCCCATATTCTGTATTTTCATTGTTTTCAAGAATAA
>NW_020644525.1:390-817 GCF_003573695.1 Papaver somniferum
GACTCCCGGTTACATCTTTTTCCGGGAAAACTGCGTTCCAGATGGAAGGGTCCGTTCCTAGTACGCACAGTTTACCCTCATGGAGCTGTGGAGCTAGAAGATGTCTCCAACAAGAACATTTCTAAAGTCAATGGGCAGAGATTTGAAGCCATTCCTTGAACCATTCCCACCCGACATTGAAACAACCAACCTGGAGAACCCGGTCTATGTGGACTAAACTGGTCCACTCTTCCCATAAAAACCAAAGTTTTCCAAATGTTTCCCTAAAAAACCAAAATTTTTCTTTTTCCCATCAAAACCAAATGTCTCCCGACAAAACCAAATTTTTCCCAAAAAGTCCAATCCCATTAAAAACCAAATTTTCTTGTAGATAATGTGTTAGTTAAATTTCCTTTTGTATATATTTTGTGCTCATCCATTGTGACTC
>NW_020644526.1:0-409 GCF_003573695.1 Papaver somniferum
TTTCTATCCTCCGGGTCGAAAAAATTGTCCAATTTTTCCTGGTCCCAAGTGTTATCCTCCTTAATTAATTCTTGAACCATAGACGGAATTGGAATTGGTGGGTTGGAGAGTTTAGGAACCAAGTCGGTATCTAAAATCCATCTGTCTTCCCATATTTTTACCGATTTTCAGTTTTTGATTTTCCACACGAAATTCCTTTTGATCAGGTCTAATCTTTTTTGGATGCTTGTCCAGATCCAAGACAAATTAGATTTTTTGGAAGCTTCTGATGGATGTGAATTGGGTAGTATTTGTCTTTAAGAAGCTTGACCCATAATTGATCATGTTCGGCTATCAGTCAACTGGCGATCTTAGTGAGGAGGGCTATATTAAATTTATGTGGGATTTTGATTCCTCAATCTCCTTGGTG
>NW_020644526.1:420-827 GCF_003573695.1 Papaver somniferum
CCAGTCAATGGAAAGGGGAATGTTTAAAAAAAGAATCCATTCGAGACAAGGGATCTTTTGTCTCGGCTAAAAAGACTATGTCGGATTTGTAGTATTGGCAGAGGAAGTTGAAGTGGTCTTTGGTGATAAGGGTTCCAATGCCCTGGACATTCCAGGATAAAAGTTTCATAGTGCTAGGACTAAGGGTTACCTAACAGAAGAACTGAGAGAGAGAGAGAGAGTTCTAAATGACTGACCAAGGGTAGAAAAGGAGTGATAAAAACGGGTTAAAAAACAATCAGAGGAATACCTCAGCCAGAAAAAATTACTTTGACTAATTACAGATCAAAACTAGTCATAAAAATCCAAGGTGACCAAACTTGTGGTACAAAAACCCCACTCAAATGTTGGGATTCATTAAAACTCCA
>NW_020644527.1:0-409 GCF_003573695.1 Papaver somniferum
TCCTATATTGAGACATAAGTTGTGTTACGATATAGTTTCCTCTTATATATTTGAGATTTCGAGCTGAGTATATCTCGCTTACATATTTCTCGAAATATGTGTTCGTAAGTTTTCGCTTCGACCAAGTTCATCTTATATCATGAGAAAATTTCCGAGTAACATCTTATATGGTTTTTCTAATACAATCATTTGGTGTAAGACTTGGAATGTTTTGATAATGATTATTTCAAAATCTTGAAAATTGCTTTGATACTAATAGTGTGTGAAAACAACTATTGTCATTATAGGAGAATGTTTCAATGATTGAAATAAAGAGTTTAGAATGTTGTAACCATCTTTGGATATAAGCATATATGTTCGCACATTAGTGTATAAGTCCAAAATCGGGAGCCTAAAGTATCCATACTTG
>NW_020644527.1:420-1000 GCF_003573695.1 Papaver somniferum
TTCGCACATTAGTGTATAAGTCCAAAACCGGGAGCCTAAAGTATGCATACTTGTGTGTATACAAAAATGTTGTAGGAGACTGGGTAAGTATGCGTACCCGTACGCATACTGGAGGAAGTTCACGTCCGTGAATTTCTGCTGAGTTTGAAAACCAAAACCAAACTCATCCGGTTACCTAAAGTACGCGTACCCGTACGCATAGTTGCGGAAAGTTCACTTCCGTGAATTTCTGCTGAGTTTGAAAACTAAAACAAACTCAAATCCGGTTACTTAAGTATGCATAGACGTACACATACTTAAGTAGTTACTTTCTAAGATCGGTTGTACATGAACCTAAAATATTTATCAATAAGGAATGCAATCTTTGCAAACCGTGGCTATAATGTTCATGTGTTGATTCGAGTGAATCAAACCGATTTTGCTTCAATTGTGTTCTTGTATAAATCCATGAGAATATAGCAATTGAACAACTCTTTAACTGGTTTCATTTGAGTCATTTGAACTAGTTATGGTTAAGATGAATAAGGTTGATATGAGAGTAATCATATGGCTAACCTCGGTTAACTATTTGTGAACCAAC
>NW_020644528.1:0-270 GCF_003573695.1 Papaver somniferum
AAAAACTTATAGCGGTCTTGTCTTGACCAATGTGAGGGCATCCTACCTGCAGCAAGGTAGTTAACGATATCAGCAAACCAAGGAAGGTCTGAGATAGACATCAGCTGTTCATCTGGGAATGATTCTCTAATCAGTTCAGATTCATCAACAGACTCTAAAGTTAATCTAGACAAATGATCAGCAACAACATTCTCACAACCTTTCTTATCACGGATTTCGAGATCGAATTCCTGTAATAAGAGTATCCATCGAATAAGGCGAGCTTTAGCA
>NW_020644528.1:470-700 GCF_003573695.1 Papaver somniferum
TTGAACTAAACCTAGCATACATTAGCACAACCCATAAAAGAAAATAAAAACAATTATAATAATTACAAGCCCATGAAAGAAAAATAAAAGAAAATAAAAGAAAAAGAAAATACAAAAAAAAGAAATAAAAATGAAAATAATTATTACAATCCCAAAATAAAGAATAAAAATAAAAGTAAATTAATTATTACAAACCCAATTTGAATATTTAATGAGGCCCAAGTGGGTTA
>NW_020644529.1:0-572 GCF_003573695.1 Papaver somniferum
TAGGCCACATAAACAAGATTTTTCTACTTAGAGCAGTTTCGAGTGTACATTCGAAAAATACACACTCGAAAAGACTCGAACGCTATAATTTAGCTCAAGAGGTGTCTATTTTGATTGAAAACATGCTAGTTATCAGGACATGTTGGTCTATAGACCCACATGACCTTGATATTTTATCCAAGTTTTGAAGCCTAGGCCTCATAAACACGAATTTTCTACTTAGAGCAGTTTCGAGTGTACATTCTAATAATACACACTCGAAAAGACTCGAACGCTATAATTTAGATCAACAGGTTTCTATTTTATTGGAAACATGCTAATGATCAGGACATGTTGGTCTATAGACCCAGATGATCTTGATATTTTAGCTAAATTTTGAAGTCTAGGCCGCATAAACAAGATTTGTCTACTTAGAACAGTTTCGAGTGTACATTCGAAAAATACACACACGAAAAGACTCGAACGCTATAATTTAGATCAACAAGTTTCTATTTTTATTGGAAACATGCTAATGATCAGGACATGTTGGTCTATAGATCCAGATGATCTTGATATTTTAGCAAAATTTTGAA
>NW_020644530.1:0-273 GCF_003573695.1 Papaver somniferum
TCGGAGTGGCAGATCCATCAAAATATAGTAGCCATGTTTCTTCCTGAATGATTGAAATTTCTGGAAACTCACCGGGCACTTCTTCACGCAACATCGTGATATCTTCTCCAGGGAAAGCAACAAGTAAGTCTGTGATAGACGCATTTATGTGTCTAATATAGCTCATTTGTATATATTGTTAGTACTCGATATTGTACTTATTTGATTATTTTATGTATTTGTAGGTGTTTTTGGAAAATAATCACTTGCGGCGAATTTGGCTAAAAATGTGGC
>NW_020644530.1:284-635 GCF_003573695.1 Papaver somniferum
TTGTTCTTCTTTACGTTTTTGGTTTTTTTTGTTTCCTTGCAGATTTTTGAAGTTGGAGCGAGAGATAAATTTGCCAAAGCTTGTGGTGATTTACTTAAAGTTTGGGAGCGAAAAGCAAAGCTAAAGGAGCGAAAGAAGAAGATTTTCTTTATTTTGATAAAAAGAGAAAAAAAAAAAAGAGAGACATTTTTATTTTTGTATTTTTTTTTAGACTTTCTTTTCTTTTGTATTTTTTTTTTATGGACTTTGGACATTAATTTTGGGACATTTTTATTTTTATTTTTTAACCCTACGGAAGGGTACCCTTAAATATAAACTGTTTGCAGGGAAGGACGACGATTACGATATCGT
>NW_020644530.1:835-1000 GCF_003573695.1 Papaver somniferum
GTTCTAAGATCATCATATATACTGATCATGCTGCTTTAAAATATCTTTTGTCTAAGAAGGATACTAAACCTAGATTGATTAGGTGGATTCTGTTGTTGCAAGAGTTTTCTCCAGACATTAGGTGAATCATCCAAAAAGGAGCTACAAAGTGCTGAAAATAGCTAA
>NW_020644531.1:0-462 GCF_003573695.1 Papaver somniferum
TCATAGGAGGTGCACTAAATAGTGTTGGAATATTTTCAACGCCGCTAACCAAAGGTGGGGCCTTGGGGGCATCGCCCCCCAGGCTGTGGTCGACCTGACAGGTCAGGTCGTGGGGGTCCAGGGGAGACCGCCCCTGGTGGGGGTTTCAAGGGGGCAACGCCCCCGGAAGAATTTTTGAACTGAAGGTTTTATTTGGCCGATAAAAGCCTGTTCGAAAATTTCGAATCCAAAAGACACCATTGATGTTTGTTGATGAAGGAACCTGACGTTTCGTGAATAGAAACCTGTTGGCGAATAAAAAACCTATTCCCAACAGGTGCAAAACCCTTTATAAATAGCTTCTCCCAGTTTCGTTTAACACATAAGAAAAATCAATCTGTTTTCTCTATTTCAAAAAGCATCATCAGAAATCAGAAATCTCTTTCTGTTTTCTTCATTGAATCAAGGGGTACAAACCTTGAA
>NW_020644531.1:473-1000 GCF_003573695.1 Papaver somniferum
AAAAGCATCATCAGAAATCAGAAATCTCTTTGTGTGTTCTTGATTGAATCAAGGGGTACAAACCTTGAATTCAGTTTTCGTTGCAGGGCTTTCATTGTATCCTGAAGGCAATATTTCGCATACCTGTTGTAATCGCCAATTGTTATTGGGAGAGTAGAAATATTTGTCTAAAAAAAATTTATACAAGCCTTGAAAGTTTTGGAGTGCAACAATTTCTTCTCTGTGTCATTCATCCTTTGTGAAACCCATTTTTTTTCCAACAAATAGCACTGCCACACTAGTCACTAGTGCATCCAAGACTCGAGCCTTACCAAACAGCACTGAACACAAACTGAAAATAAACAGAACACTAGAAAGAACAAAAGAAAAGACTAGGCAATTCAAGGGAAATAACCCCATGCAGTAGGCAACTCTGACACCAGATTGCCCACCACCTCCATCAGTATTTACTGTACTTGTGCAAATACTGATGAACCAAGAGCAGTAGCTGATGATGGCAGGGTATTACTATCACAACAGCACTCACA
>NW_020644532.1:0-397 GCF_003573695.1 Papaver somniferum
AGTATCTACAGAGTACTGCGTCGTTCTGGCTCCATCTAGCCAGTACACGGTTATAATACCGAATGTGTGCAACGGGATCGCTGGATCCGTCATAGCATTCGAATGTCGGGACAGGGCATTTGAGTGGAATAGGGGTGTTGGCCAGGCGATGAGTTAAGGGTGTGGATTTAGCCTCTCTCATGACTTCTTTTAACCTTCCTCCGTCTTGTCTACTTTTTAATTGCCTGATCTCTGCCATCATTTCATCACGCAGCTCTTCCATCTCGCGGTGGTGCCCTACGTTCCTATGCTCGTGATAGCTTGACTCTCCATCGTTATAATCTGGGTCGGATGCGCTACTTCCTCTGGCCGCGTTTCCATTGGCCGCTACGATGACTCTTCGGTCTCGGTTTGGTTC
>NW_020644532.1:408-939 GCF_003573695.1 Papaver somniferum
TGGTGCCTTCGAATTTGCTTCATCGAGTTGTTGGCTCGTCTTTGTGCTTAAGGCAATCCGGTCTTTTAAATCCTGGTTTTCTCTGGCCAACAAAGCCACAGCATCCGCGTAAACCTTTTGGATTTTCTTCAATTCTTCAAGTTCGGCCATCAATCGGTCTGATTGGTTCGACCCTTGATTGGGAGTCCCAGCTCGTTCTATTACGGCCATCGTGCCGCCTTCTTCTATGGTTTGTACTAAAGGCGGGGGAGGTTCAGCTTCGATTGTTGGCATTCCCAGATCGGGCGGAGTGCCCATCTGCGGTGTTAGAACCACCTGCACAGTTTGATTCAGCTCATTGGTTGATGGCATTCCGAAGGTTGGCGGATGCGCGGGTTGGTACGTTCTGGATTCATCCACCCTTTCTTTTGGTTAGTGAAATTGATTCGTAGCAAGAGTTTTCACGGCTTCCGTAGTCTTCGGGACTGCCGCTGTCGTATTATATTTTGTTGCCGCTGCTCTGAGGGCCGCGGCTGCAACGGAATTAGCATT
>NW_020644533.1:0-468 GCF_003573695.1 Papaver somniferum
ATTTTGTCTTTGAAATAATCGGAAGTTAAATTAGTTACCAAAACTTCCGAATATGGGATGTCTAACCTTCAATATTGCCCCTTGGAACCACCTGGAGCCATGACGTGGTTTGTTTTGAACTTGTGATATTCGGAGGATAGGTTTTTTATAAAGTTCCGAATGTACGACGGCCCAAAAATCAGAATTTGGAAAAACTTATACTTTTCAAATTTTGTCTTTGAAATAATCGGACGTTAAATTAGTTACCAAAACTTCCGAATATGGGATGTCTAACCTTCAATATTGGCCCTTGGAACCACCTGGAGCCATGGCGTGGTTTGTTTTGAACTTGTGATATTCGGAGGATAGGTTTTTTATAAAGTTCCGAATGTACGATGGCCCAAAAATCAGAATTTGGAAAAACTTATACTTTTCAAATTTTGTCTTTGAAATAATCGGACGTTAAATTAGTTACCAAAACTTCCGAAT
>NW_020644533.1:668-1000 GCF_003573695.1 Papaver somniferum
TTCTTCGCGTTCTTCTTCATTTGCAGCAAGAATTTCTTTATTTCTTGCTAAAATTCCAATGTTTGGATCGATACCCCGAGCAACATTTTTGGTTCTAGGTCTGTGGGTTTCATTTCTCTTATCCATTGTTTTATAATCGAATCGACGATGTTTTGATTTTACGATTCGCGGCGATGTTTCGGTTGAACGAGGAAATTTTTTTTTTCTTCCACAATCGGAAGATAATATGAAACTGGAAGAAGAAGAGTTGAAATGAGTAGAATTGTTTTTGATTTGGTTTTTATACAGTTTTACCAGAAGGACATTTATGTAACTTCAATATCATATAGGAT
>NW_020644534.1:0-340 GCF_003573695.1 Papaver somniferum
CCTGATTTTTGAATGTTGAAGATGGTTGCCCCTTATCCAGAGTAGGGGTGCGATTAGCAGATGCCTGGAAATGGGATGCCCCATAGTAATTAGGTTACCCCTTATCCAAAGTGAGGGTCCGAATAGCAAATGTCCTCCCATGAACGCAAAAAATACTTTTCGAGCCAATTTCGCTGCAAAATCTTATTTTTCCAAAAATACTTTTCGAGCCAATAGCAAATATCAGACACAAAAATGTGTCTATCAAATACCCCCAAACCTATTATTTGCTAGTCCTCGAGCAAAAATAAAATAGAAATAAAATCCTAACTCACTGTCGCAGGCATCGTCGATTGCATTT
>NW_020644534.1:540-749 GCF_003573695.1 Papaver somniferum
CATGGTATGGACCATAATCTTCAAAAGGCTGATGTTCCCAACCACTATTCACACTATGGTCAAAGTAGTAACGTCCATTTTGAAACTCAGTCGGATATTCGTTGTATTTGCTATTGTAATAATGGTTCGACATTCTACTGCAGGGGTGTGAGTTGTCACACAAAATAAAACCCACTGACAGGGGATTCGTGGGTGGATAGAGTCTTACC
>NW_020644535.1:0-381 GCF_003573695.1 Papaver somniferum
AATGAGCAAGCTAGTTCTCTTCCCACTCTAGAAGAATGCCTTAGCTTTGCTCTGTTAGCTTCTCCACATCCCTGCCCTTGGCCTTAGGCCTTGGTTTGTTTTGTTATCTTTCTTTGCTGTGTAGTATTTGCTTTGTTTAGTTCTTGCATTGTTCTCTGCTTGTTTTCTTTATTGTCTTCACTGTTTTGTTCACTGCCATCTTTTCTTTCTCACTTGCCTTCTCATGCTGCTGTGCACTTGCCTTGCTGCATTGCACTGCTGCATTGTACTGTTTTCTTCCCTTGCTGCTACTTCTTTTCCTGTTAACTGCCTTTCCTTCTTCTTGGCCTTGTGCTGTTGTGCACTGCTTGTGCAGCTGCTGCATTGCCTTCTCTGCCACTT
>NW_020644535.1:392-593 GCF_003573695.1 Papaver somniferum
ACTTGCCTTGCACTGCTGCATTGTTTTTCTTCATTTGTCTTTGCTTCACTGCCATCTTTGCTTCCACTGCCATGCAACTCTGTTGCTTTTCTTATTCCACTGCCCTGCAACTCTGTTGCTTCTCTGTTTTCTTCCTCTTGCCTTGTTTTGCCCTGCTGTTGCTGCATTCATTGCTTATGCTGCTGCTGCTACTTGCACTGC
>NW_020644535.1:604-952 GCF_003573695.1 Papaver somniferum
TCTGTCACTTCTGTTGCTGTGCAAGGCAGCAATTCTTGTTCTCCTTGTTCTTGTTACTGCATTCTAGTTGGATGCTGTTCTTGTTGCTGTTGCTATGCTGCCTTGTTCACCCCTAGCTGCCACTGCTGCTGCTGCTGCTTCCTCTCCAAAGCCCAGCCCACAGTCCACTGTTATCTCAATCCCATTGAGCCCAAAAGCCCAGAGCACAACTTGAGCTCATCAGAAGACCAAAATAAAAGCCCAGGTTTAATCCAAAGGCCCAGATCCTTGACTGAATCCAAGGCCCAGTGCAATTCAAAAGACCAAAGCCCAAACTGCTTCACAGTTAATCAAAGCCCATCTTGCTCT
>NW_020644536.1:0-558 GCF_003573695.1 Papaver somniferum
CGGCATTGTATGGCGCGGCAAGGTGGCTGGCATGCCATTGGCACATGTGGCATGGCCGGCATGCCTTGGCGCGGTTTGGGCATGACCAAAACTAGGGTTTTGGGCCAAAGATTACCATGCGTTGGTTGGTGACCTTGGACGGCTGAGATTTGCATCTAAGATGGAAGGGTTGTCGTTGATTGTCGCACGCTTTCGTTTTGGCATCCGTGAAGGGAAGATCTGCATGGCATGGTTAGGCGCGGAAAGGTGGACGGCGCGGCATGCCATTGGCACATGTGGCATGGTCGGCATGCCTTGGCGTGGTTTAGGCGCGGCCAAACTAAGGTTTTGGCGTTGGACCAAAGGTTGCCATGCACTATGCCAGCCATGCCTCCATACCCTAACCTTTGGCCACGGCGCCAAACCCTATCCTTGGCCACGCCACCAAACCCTAACCTTTGTCCACGACGCCAAACCCTAGCCTTGGCCATATCGCCAAGCCCTAACTTTGGCCATGGAGCCAAATCTTAGCTTTGGCCATGCTACAACGCCACAGGCGTGGCCACGCCACAACGCCAC
>NW_020644536.1:758-1000 GCF_003573695.1 Papaver somniferum
CCATTGGCACAGTGGTGCGGCTGGCATGGTTGGCATGCCTTGGCGCGGTAGCATGAGAATTAGGGTTTGGCATAGATGATGTCAGTCAGTGTTAAGGGTTCTGCCGTGGAACATGACCCATGTAAAAAAAAGGGTACCCCGGTAATTCTTACGTAGGCATGCTGATTGATTCAATAAATGAGTTAATGGTCATAGTGACGTCATGTAAGATGTACAGTTTTGCGATTTTGACCCTAAGCTAA
>NW_020644537.1:0-299 GCF_003573695.1 Papaver somniferum
CTACTCTGGATAGGGGGCTACCAGTTTCTTCCCCATTTGAACCGAGTTTTGGCGAGAAAAATAGTTCTTCACTTGCGTAATTGTTGAAGCAAATTTTGGACGTGATATAAGGAGATTCAAGGGCTAGTTTTCATTGGGTTGGACCTTTTATAGCCTAACAGGGATGGTATGGGTGTTCGAATCGAGTTATTTGGGCTGGATAATCGTGGGATGCAAAACAGGGAAGATATTCTATTCTCGGAATTTTTGGATGGAAGATACGTGCATGGGTCGACTGTATTGGTTGGAAACAAATTCTA
>NW_020644537.1:387-944 GCF_003573695.1 Papaver somniferum
TAGCTCAGAGAAGACGTGTGAAGAGATAAACCAGGAAACAAATCCCGTAACAAGTCAGAAGAATAAAAAAAATATATCGGAAATATTCTCTTCACTGCTGGATTATATTGAAGTTATTACAAAGATTTGGTCGACCTGTTGAGTATAAATAGGTTGCTGGGGTTGAGGAGAAGGGTGTCGAGAGTTTGGGGAGTTAGCAGAGACAAGAGAACGAAGAAATCACGAGTTGCAGGAAAAGTTTTCTGCTGCTGCAACTCAAGAACATGAAGAACGGACGTCCAGGAACCGTCATTCTTCAACAGTGACAACGACAAGTCTTCGTGGGTCATAGGTGTGGGTCTTAGAACCACAACGACAATAGCACTTCTCTTTTATCGTTCTTTTGTGACGCTTCCTGTGGGTCGCACATTAGTTGTTTACACCATTTTCTCTTCTTCTCTTCATTGTAAACACCATTTGAGCAATAAATAAATATTTTGAGCGTGTTTTTATCATGATGAGCTAAACCCAACACTGGGACGACGGAGGAGGGTGAATTTCATACACGGGTAAATTTA
>NW_020644538.1:0-634 GCF_003573695.1 Papaver somniferum
CAGCCACATCTCCGCGCCAAAGGCATGCCAACCATGCCAGCCGTACCATCGTGCCAATGGCATGCCATGCCAGCCACATCTTCGCGCCAAATGCATGGAAACCATGCCAGCCGCACCACAGTTCCAATGGCATACCATGCTGGCCACACCTCCGTACCAAGGCATGCCAGCCGCACCACATGTGCCAATGGCATGCCATGCCAGCCACATCTCCGCGCCAAAGGCATGCCAACCATGCCAGCCGCACCATCGTGCCAATGGCATGCCATTCCAACCACATATTCGCGCCAAAGCCATGTCAGCCTCACCACAGTGCCAATGGAATACCATGCTAGCCACATCTCCGCGCCAAAAGTCATGCGGCCCTACCACCATGCCGCTGGCTGCCAAACGAAAGGTTGCAACAATCAACGACTACCCTTCCATCAGAGATGCAGATCTCAGCCGTCCAAGTTCGCCACCTAACGCATGGAAACTTCTGGCCCAAGGCCAAACATCACGATTTATGCCAAAACCCTAATTTTGGCCGCGCCTAAAACATGCCAAAGCCATGCGGCCCTAGCACCATGCCGCTGGCTGCCAAACGAAGGGTTGCAACAATCAACGACTACCCTTCTATCTGAGATGCAGATCT
>NW_020644538.1:644-1000 GCF_003573695.1 Papaver somniferum
ACCACCATGCCGCTGGCTGCCAAACGAAGGGTTGCAACAATCAACGACTACCCTTCTATCTGAGATGCAGATCTCAGCCGTCCAAGTTCGCCACCTAACGCATGTCAACTTCCGTCCTAAGGCCAAACATCACGGTTAATGCCAAAACCCTAATTTTGGCCGCACCTAAAACATACCAAAGCCATGCGGCCCTACCACCATGCCGCTGGCTGCCAAACGAAGGGTTGAAAAAATCAACGGCTACCCTTCCATCTGAGATGCAGGTCTCAGCCGTCCAAGTTCGCCACCTAACGCATGGAAACTTCCGGCCCAAGGCCAAACATCACAGTTTATGCCAAAACCCTAATTTTGGCCGC
>NW_020644539.1:0-322 GCF_003573695.1 Papaver somniferum
GTGAAATCCTGAGTCCCAGTATCTCTTGATCCTGTGACAATTTTGTATATATTTTTGTTTTTAAATCTATTCAAGTCCGAGCATCGAATCCTTATTTACCGCAATCTTAATATTACAACAGGCAACATCTAAAGAGTCTATTCATAAAAGCACAGAGCTCAGGTGTTATAAATAACATGATAGTTTCACCATATCTCGTTGGGTCCTTTTCACTTCTGTTTTTATTTTGTTTTGTTTTTAAACTATGTTTCTCTAAGTGATTAGGTGGGGCTCACGATTCAAGTTGTTACCAATGCTAGGGTGAATTAGAGTGATTGAGATA
>NW_020644539.1:392-746 GCF_003573695.1 Papaver somniferum
CACGATTCAAGTTGTTACCAATGCTAGGGTGAATTAGAGTGATTTAGATACAAAAAATAATAATTCAATAGGGATAAATTCAATAAAGTCGACCACTGAAACCCTTGTATACGCCAGTTGTGTTGACCTAGAGTTAGGATTATCAATCACTGGTTCCCTTGTATATGCCAGTGTGTTGATATTAGTCAGACTAGTATCTCAGTCCATTAAGATAGGTTCATTTTGGCGGAGGCCTTCAGACAGATATGAGAAACACCGTTCACCTAGTAAACATCAAAACCATCTATGTTTTTCTATATCCATCTTCTTGATCTATCCATGTGATTAGTTTTGACTCCGGATATTGATGTCCAT
>NW_020644540.1:0-922 GCF_003573695.1 Papaver somniferum
CTCAAGAGATGTCTATTTTGATTGAAAACATGCTAATTATCAGGACATGTTGGTCTATAGACCCACATGATCTTGATATTTTAGCCAAGTTTTGAAGCCTAGGCCTCATAAACACGAACTTTCTACTTAGAGCAGTTTCGAGTGTACATTCGAAAATACACATTCGAAAAGACTCGAACGCTATAATTTAGCTCAAGAGGTGTCTATTTTGATTGGAAACATGCTATTGATCAGGACATGTCGGTCTATAGACCCACATGATCTTGATAGTTTAGCCAAATTTTTAAGTCTAGGCCACATAAACAAGATTTTTCTACTTAAAGCAGTTTCGAGTGTACATTCAAATAATACACACTCGAAAAGACTCGAATGCTATAATTTAGCTCAACCGGTGTCTATTTTTATTGGAAACATGCTAATGATCAGGACATGTTGGTGTATAGACCCAGATGATCTTTATATTTTAGCAAAATTTTGAAATCTAGGCCTCATAAACAAGATTTGTCTACTTAGAGAAGTTTCGAGTGTACATTCGAAAAATACACACTCGAAAAGACTCGAACGTTATAATTTAGCTCAAGAGATGTCTATTTTTATTGTAAACATGCTAATGATCAGGACATGTTGGTCTATAGACCCAGATGATCTAGATATTTTAGCAAAATTTTGAAATCTAGGCTTCATAAACAAGATTTGTCTACTTAGAGAAGTTTCGAGTGTACATTCGAAAAATACACACTCGAAAAGACTCGAACGCAAAAATTTAGGTCAAGAGGTGTATATTTTGATTGAAAAAAATGCTAATTATCAGGACATGTTGGTCTATAGACCCACATGATCTTGATATTTTAGCCAAGTTTTGAAGCCTAGGCCTCATAAACACAAATTTTCTACTTAGAGAATTTTCGAGTGTACATTCGAA
>NW_020644541.1:0-377 GCF_003573695.1 Papaver somniferum
CTTTTGATATTACTACCGAATATACAGTCCAGAAAAACTATAGGTTATTGAACTCCAAATGACGCATATTCGTTAGGAAATGATCCATATCTATTTCCGAATGTTGGGTATTCGGTAGATAGGTACTCAGTTTTATTTCCGATTATATATAATCGGAAATAATGTTTGGAAATTACTACTGAATATACACAATCTATTTACGAAAATTTGGTTTCTTATGTATATAGGCATGGATCTATGACCACTTCTCTATCCTGAAGTTGGCTGGAGAGAACCCGGGGTGGTGCAAAGGTACTCCTAGAGGAACAAAATATATATTTGAAGACAACCGTTCTAGGACAAAAGAGCAGCAGTTGATTAGCATGAGGGAGATTTTG
>NW_020644541.1:388-959 GCF_003573695.1 Papaver somniferum
TTTGAAGACAACCGTTCTAGGCCAATTGGAGGCCTCAGACGTATGCTTTGATCCATACAAGGAAGATCGAGACAGTGGGCATATAAATGTTCGGTCGGACTTGTCCCTTTATTTTGGACCATTGTGGCACCCCACAGGATATGTGATGTATAACCCCTCTAGGGTGATGCGACAACACGGATATATACAACATCAACCTGTGGAGAAAATTGGGGATTACTACAAATTGGAGTTGGAGTTGTGCTCTTCTAGTGGTGACAATCTCACGATTGTTCACACAGACCCACCTACTGTTTTTGATAACTGGGATAAGAGGAATAACTTCATTATCGACACTGGTAGACGAACCACCCGAGGTGATGAAAATTCTCCAGACTATATGAGTTGGTATAACAACGTATCACATCCTTTGGTTATCCGTGAAATCAAATCCAACACTACTGCGGCGGATTCAAGTTATAATTGTATCATCAAAGACAAACCAGCTGGTTATGATAGACTGGTGCGTGTTCTTATATCTTTGTTCATTTTATATTATTCCTATAAATCTTAGGTAATTACCGTTTGATGT
>NW_020644542.1:0-167 GCF_003573695.1 Papaver somniferum
TAATCTAAATGCAATGAGTGACAATGACACAATGAAGCAAAGAGAGCAAAACAGGGCCTACACAAGGTGAGTTAAAGGTGACAGTGGCATATACAATGGTATTTACAGGGCAGTGATAGTTGCAAAATAAACAAAACAGATGCAAACCAAGGCTACAAACCAAGGCT
>NW_020644542.1:367-787 GCF_003573695.1 Papaver somniferum
TGTCCGGCTTTACGAGAATTGTGAATGTTCACCCAATGAGTTGGTGATATTTCAGTTTACCCGCGTTATACATCGATGGCTGCACCCTCCTTGCTTATTACAAGACTATTTACAACAAAAAGATGACTCTTTACATGACTCTTATTTACATTGATTACTCTCTTTTATTTTTGGAACAAGAGAGAACTATTGTCTTTAACATGACAAAACATGGAATAAATAAATACTTGATTTTTTTTCTTCTCTTTTTCTCTTTTTTTTTTCTTTTTTTTCTTTCTTTTTTTCTGATTTTTTTTCTGATTTTTTTTTTCTGATTTTTTTTTTTTTTTGTAAGAAATAACTTTGATCTTTACAACATAGTGACACTTTTGATACATGAACAAAAAGAAAAACATAATTACATGACTCTTAGCAAGAGGT
>NW_020644543.1:0-503 GCF_003573695.1 Papaver somniferum
GCTTAAATTGTAACGAATTCCCGTTCGAAGGATTAGGAGCTGGTCTAGAAACAATCTAAGTGGAGCCATCATGCTTTTTGTTTTCTAGAAATTTTTAGGTTTGATTTGGTGGAGTCAGCCTGCTGTGTGTTTGCTTAGAACCTCCCTTCCTTAGGATTTTTGTTTGTGTATGCCAAAAACGCTCGAGTCCTTTACAGAGCGTGCTTGAAAAGAGATAATTTTGGCTGTTTGATTAGTGACGAGCCCAAAAGATCTTCTTGTGGAAGCGGGAAGCTCGAAGACTCTTCTTTTGAGAGACCCGTTTTTGGAAACTTCAATTTCGAGAGTCTGTCTCTTCGTGAGGAAAGTACCCCTAGTACTTCTGCTGTGCCACCGATGACAACTTTGAAAGATTACATGTTCCCAACTAGGTCCAACCGAGCTTCGTGCATTAAATTGCCAGCCACTACGGCTAATTTCGAGATAAAACCTAGTATTCTTCAGATGATCCCTATATTCTTAGG
>NW_020644543.1:540-1000 GCF_003573695.1 Papaver somniferum
GAGATAAAACCTAGTATTCTTCAGATGATCCCTATATTTTTAGGAAAGGATGATGAGAACCCTTATTTCCATATTAGGGACTTTGAGGAAATTTGTGGGACAATTAGAATAAAAGACCTTACCGATGAGGTCTTGAAACTTAAGATGTTCCCCTTTTCCTTGAGAGATAAAGCCAAGACCTGGCTGAACAACCTACCATCTGAATCCATTGAAACATGGCAGGAACTTATTGCTGCTTTCTATATGAAATTCTACCCTAAGCATAAAACTGCAGCTGTTAGGCAGAAAATTAGTGCTAGTGTGCAACAAGAGGGAGAGTCTCTTTATAGGTTTTTAGAGAGATTCAATGATCTCCTATCCCAGTGTCCTCACCATGAATTTGATAAGATGAAACTTGTAGAGATTATTTATAATGGTTTAGACTATTCGACCAAAGCCATGGTCGAGTCTATGTGCGCTG
>NW_020644544.1:0-224 GCF_003573695.1 Papaver somniferum
TCAAACGACATGCTAAGAAAATGAACATATAACAAATGGTGCAAAATTAATCTTCAATGACCGACTAGTTTTTCATGGAAGTTACACCTCGGTTCTTGTGATCTTCTCCTCCTAGACGACCAAATTGCGGAGCTCCCAAAGGTATCATAGTAGCTGGAAACATGTCTAAATTGCGGAACCTTTGCACAATTAATAACATTGAAGAGACTATTTGAAGTTGGTAG
>NW_020644544.1:424-735 GCF_003573695.1 Papaver somniferum
TAGAAACATATGCAACAACAATTACCAGTATTATGAATAATATTTGCACAGCACCTGTATGAATTGTAGAACTATCTTGGACAACAAAGACCTTATGTTGTAAAGTAACTGTTTCACTATATCTAGTTTATGTAGTTGAAAACCTTTGATGATGTTGCAAGATTTCTGAACAACACCTGCTGATGTTGCAGGATTTCATTTTACAATGATTATGGTATGAAGTAGAAATTGTTAACACAACACTTACTAGTATTGTGAATATTACAGTCAGTACACTTGTTAGCATTGTAGAACATTTGTTTTTACAATTA
>NW_020644545.1:0-446 GCF_003573695.1 Papaver somniferum
ACATACATAGCAATAATATAAAGCATTCAAGCACAGGTTATGTAATCGAAAAACTATCACAAGAAAAATTATAAACTAATAATTTTATTCATAATAATATATAGTTTTATTCATAATAGACTTTATTGAAAGAATCAAAAACTAATATCTATTTTTCAACAGATTTTTAAAGATCATCTTCAATTTCCTCAAATTTTTCAGAATATTCATCAACAGCATCTCGACTGATATCTCGGATTCTGCACACAGTACCTTGATTATGTTCGCTGCAGGCTAAAGCATTAATCTTTCGATTAATATATTCCGAGCATGCTCCCTATTACTGATTCCAAGTTTAATCAGCTTTCTATGGTTACGGATAACAATTCTTAGTAGTGCTACATGTGATAGACACATTTATATGTCTATTTTGTTCTCAATTATGTATATTGTTAGTGCTCTATTTT
>NW_020644545.1:457-810 GCF_003573695.1 Papaver somniferum
TTTGTGTCTGATATAATCTCAATTGTATATATTGTTAGTGCTCGATTTTGTATTTATTTTGGCTTTTTATGTCTTTGTAGGTGTTTTTGGAAAAATAAGATTTTGCGGCGAAATTGGCTCGAAAAGTGTTTTTTGCGTTCATGGGAGGACATTTGCTATTCGGACCCTCACTTTCGATAAGGGGTAACCTAATTACTAAGGGGCATCCCATTTTCATGCAGCTGCTAATCGCACCCCTACTCTGGATAGGGGGCGACCATCTTCTACATTTGAATTATCAGTTTTGCCGGGAAAATGAACCATCACACCTGCAGATTAGGGTTCGAGATTCAAGCGATATTTAAAGAGATTCA
>NW_020644546.1:0-304 GCF_003573695.1 Papaver somniferum
GTCACAAGGAAGGATCACTTTCCCCTTCCTTTTATTGACCAAATGCTAGAGTGATTAGCTGGACATAGTCATTATTGCTTCTTAGATGGCTACTCCGGTTATAATCAGATCGTCATTGCCCCAGAAGACCAAGAGAAAACCACTTTTACCTGTCCCTTTGGTACCTTTGCGTATAGACGCATGCCTTCCAAAGTTCTGTGTAGATAGCTAGGGTCTGGAGTATAAAGGTTTTGTAGGTATACCTCTGGTAAGCCCTCCGGAGACAACACTCCGCCACTAGAGACACCTAGGGGTTTAAAGGCTT
>NW_020644546.1:315-594 GCF_003573695.1 Papaver somniferum
TAATAAGGTAACCATGCACGATAGTGAACATACTATAGTTCACCCCTCAGAATCTCACCTCTCAGGACCAGTAGCTGAGGAGACTAATAAAATTTCTGATGATGTGAATTGTGTTCCTGAAAGATATGATTTTATGCTTAGGGCCCCATTTCCCCAACTATTAATAACAACAAAAAAGGAGTCGAACTTTAATGACATATTGGAGGTTTTTAAGCAAGTTACCATAAACCTTCCTTTATTAGATGCAATTAGGCAAATTCCTGCTTATGCCAAGTTCCT
>NW_020644546.1:605-839 GCF_003573695.1 Papaver somniferum
GGGTATTTGATAGACACATTTATATGTTTATTTTGTTCTCAATTATGTATATTGTTAGTGCTCGATTTTGTATTTATTTTGGCTTTATATGTCTTTGTAGGTGTTTTTGGAAAAATAAGATTTTGCGGCGAAATTGGCTCGAAAAGTGTTTTTTGCGTTCATGGGAGGACATTTGCTATTCGGACCCTCACTTTCGATAAGGGGTAACCTAATTACTAAGGGGAATCCCATTTC
>NW_020644546.1:850-1000 GCF_003573695.1 Papaver somniferum
AATCCCATTTTCATGCAGCTGCTAATCGCACCCCCTACTCTGGATAGGGGGCGACCATCTTCTACATTTGAATTATCAGTTTTGCCGGGAAAATGAACCATCACACCTGCAGATTAGGGTTCGAGATTCAAGCGATATTTAAAGAGATTC
>NW_020644547.1:0-322 GCF_003573695.1 Papaver somniferum
ACTAGACTAGGTCCAGAGGTTTTTCTGCATTTGTAGTTTCCTCGTTAACAAAATCTTGTCTGTCATTTGATTTACTTTGTTTTATCATCATACTAGAATATAACCCGCGTCGTAACGACACAACTATTGTCATATGTTTAGATCTTGATTCATGTCGTTGGTGTGAAATGCAAAGACACACAAAAGCTTGCAAGTATACAAGGCCAAGTTATGATATAGAAGGTAAGCAGGGGGTCAGTCCACAGGGAGTGGGAGCATACAAGAGAAACCTAAGCTAACAATGGTGACAATGCACTATGGCAGTGAGCAAAGCAAGGTAAAT
>NW_020644547.1:522-680 GCF_003573695.1 Papaver somniferum
CAAGGGAAAGACCGTCGGATGCTTCTGAGAACTGATCTGACGGCTGAAGACGCAAGCGGGTATGGATTTGGGTTTTAGGCTTTTGGGTAAGGGTTTGGGCTTGGAAAACCTTGAGCCCACTTCTTCTTTAAGAACAACTTTCTTCTTCTTGAGCCCAT
>NW_020644547.1:880-1000 GCF_003573695.1 Papaver somniferum
GCCCAGTAGGCACGATGTTCTAATTCCACAGGTAGATGGCACGGCTTTCCATACACTAGACGATAGGGGGACATGCCAATTGGTGTCTTATAAGCTGTTCTATAGGCCCACAAAGTATCA
>NW_020644548.1:0-1000 GCF_003573695.1 Papaver somniferum
TTATGAGATTACAACTACTCTCTTATATAGTGTTTGTGTAGTTACAAACAAGAAAGAAAACCCATGCGTATGACAGGAAAAACTGGTTATGTTGGGTTAAAGATAGTGCAAGAAAAGTTGTTTTGACAGGCATGGAGCAGTGTGTTGCTGCCAAGCCAAATACGTACATACAAGAGAGCCAGGACAAAACACGTACAGACAAAGAAGCCAAGACAAGCACGTTCAGACAAAGAAGTCAGGAGAAAACTCGTGCAGACAAAGAAGCCAAGACAAGCACGTTCAGACAAAGAAGTCAGGAGAAAACTCGTGCAGACAAAGAAGCCAAGACAAGCACGTTCAGACAAAGAAGTCAGGAGAAAACTCGTGCAGACAAAGAAGCCAAGACAAGCACGTTCAGACAAAGAAGTCAGGAGAAAACTCGTGCAGACAAAGAAGCCAAGACAAGCACGTTCAGACAAAGAAGTCAGGAGAAAACTCGTACAGACAAAGAAGCCAAGACAAGCACGTTCAGACAAAGAAGTCAGGAGAAAACTCGTACAGACAAAGAAGCCAAGACAAGCACGTTCAGACAAAGAAGTCAGGAGAAAACTCGTACAGACAAAGAAGCCAAGACAAGCACGTTCAGACAAAGAAGTCAGGAGAAAACTCGTACAGACAAAGAAGCCAAGACAAGCACGTTCAGACAAAGAAGTCAGGAGAAAACTCGTACAGACAAAGAAGCCAAGACAAGCACGTTCAGACAAAGAAGTCAGGAGAAAACTCGTACAGACAAAGAAGCCAAGACAAGCACGTTCAGACAAAGAAGTCAGGAGAAAACACGTGCAGACAAAGAAGCCAAGACAAGCACGTTCAGACAAAGAAGTCAGGAGAAAACTCGTGCAGACAAAGAAGCCAAGACAAGCACGTTCAGACAAAGAAAAGATTCTTCTACTACCCACACCCACACCCGAGCCCGACCGGACGGCGGCGGCGTGCTTCTGTGCGAAGCACCGCGCGTACG
>NW_020644549.1:0-227 GCF_003573695.1 Papaver somniferum
CTAGCTCCACATGGTGAAAACACACTCAAAAAGATAACTCATAGCTCAAATGGTGTTTTTATTGGAGAAATAAGATAAAACAGAGATTTGCAATGGTCTACGGGTGTTACAAATGTTGCAAAGAAGCTGTTACAAAATTATAGCACAAAACAGTCGCAGAAGCAACAGTCTTTTTCTGGAAGAAAACGAAACGGTTTTAAGACACTAGAAAACGACTGCTACTTGCA
>NW_020644549.1:238-446 GCF_003573695.1 Papaver somniferum
ATGACTGCTACTTGCAGTCTATTGTTTTTCGTGTTCTTCTCTAATGGAAGCAACAACAACTCTCTGCAACTCTAATTTATATACTCTGTTCTCACCCCTAACTCTCCATCCCCCTTCTATGACTCTCGAGAATCCTTTTTATACCCAACAACCTCATAAAATCTTGCTCAATCACTCCAAATATTCTCCCATTACTCGGCAGTAAACG
>NW_020644549.1:457-1236 GCF_003573695.1 Papaver somniferum
AACAGCCTCATAAAATCTTGCTCAATCACTCCAAATATTCTCCCATTACTCGGCAGTAAACGAAATATTTTTCTTTCCTTTTTTTTATCTCGATCACGTATCTGCAGCTGTCAATTACGTGAAAACTATCCCTGTTTATCTTTGTCACGCTCCAACAAGTCTTTCAAGTCATTACACATCATCAGAACACGTACAAATTCTTCCAGAACCCGTGGATATCTTCTCCCTGTACGTGTTTTCCCTGTTTGCAACTCGTGGATTGCCTAGCCGATTCTAGCTAATTCTGATCGAACCAAAAGCCCACAACGTGTTTGCTAGGCCATATCACAACTTCCTACCAAAAATCAGCCATTGAATCTCCCTAGAACACGTTCAAAACTTCGATCAAAAATCTGCCTGTGAAGAAGGAAATTTTCCCGCCAAAAATGAAATTTGAATTTTAGAAGAAGGACACCCCTTATCCAGTGGTCTCCCCTTATCCGTTGCTGGAGTGCGAATAGAAGATGCCTTTTGGGGTGACCTGGGGTGCCCCTTATCCAACGGTGAGAGTCCGAATAACACGTGTCCTCCTGGGCTTTTACCAACTTTTCGAGCCGAATTTTCCAAAAAATGTTTATTTTCCAAAGGTGCCTACAAACACATAGAACACCAAAATTAATACAAACTCGAGTGCCAACAGTATATAGTATTGAGATCAAATTAAACACAAAAATGTGTCTATCAAATACCCCCAAACTTATTATTTGCTAGTCCTCGAGCAAAATTTATTTTTGAAAAGA
>NW_020644549.1:1436-1578 GCF_003573695.1 Papaver somniferum
GCAAATGTGTCGATTCTAATTTCCTAAAGCATTTAGGTTTATTCTCACAACTTAATATTCGACACATTTGAAATATAAACGTTCCCACATTTGGAAGAAAACTATTTGGTGGGAAAACAAAGTTAATCTGGGTATCATAGCC
>NW_020644549.1:1589-2000 GCF_003573695.1 Papaver somniferum
GCATTTAGGTTTAGTCTCACAACTTAATATTCGACACATTTGAAATATAAACGTTCCCACATTTGGAAGAAAACTATTTGGTGGGAAAACAAAGTCAATCTGGGTATCATAGCCTGGGCAAACCACATCAACCAGAGGATGGGTTTCTAACGACTGAACTTCTTTTTGGACATCATTAGGTTCAGGAAAAAGTATACTAAGATAATCTTGTAAGATGGTTGAGGCACAAATGTCAAGTCCTACACGAGGGCACTTTTTAAGAGTTAAAGCACACGGAGAATGATAATCACCCCCAAACTTAGAGTTTTCTGTGTCTCTAGAAAGACTAGTCACAACTTCCCTAATTTCCAGGTCATCAGATTCCCGAAAATGGTCAATTGATTCTTCTAAGTTGGGTTCACCCTCACTCAT
>NW_020644550.1:0-354 GCF_003573695.1 Papaver somniferum
TGCCATGCGTTTGGTGGCGAACTGGTACGCTGAGATCTGCATCTCAGGAGGAGGGGTAGCCGTTGATTGTTGCAACCCTCCGTTTGGAAGCCAGCGGCATGGAGGCATGGCCTTAGCATGTTTTAGGAGCGGCCAAATTAGGGTTTTGGCATAAACCTTGTAATTTGGCATTAGGCCAGAAGTAGCCACGCGTTTGGTGGCAAACTTGTACGGCTGAGATTTGAATCTCAGAGGGAAGGGTAGCCGTTGGTTGTTGCAACCCTCTGTTTGTCAGTCAGCGGCATGGAGGCATGACTTTGGCATGTTTTAGGCGCGGCCAAATTAGGGTTTTGGCATAAACTGAGAAATTTGGAA
>NW_020644550.1:365-1000 GCF_003573695.1 Papaver somniferum
TCGTGCATGCTCTTGGCGCGGCCCAAATTAGGGTTTGGCACAAACCGCGGAGTTTTGACATCGCAGCCAAGAGGTTGCCATGCGTTTGGTGGCGAACTGGTACGCTGAGATCTGCATCTCAGGAGGAGGGGTAGCCGTTGATTGTTGCAACCCTCCGTTTGGCAGCCAGCGGCATGGAGGCATGGCCGGCATGGCTTTGGCATGTTTTAGGCACGGCCAAATTAGGGTTTGGCATAAATCGTGGAATTTGGCATTGGAACAGAAATTGCCATGCTTTTGGTTGCGAACTTTTACGGCTGAGATCTGCATCTCAGGAGAAGGGGTAGCCGTTGATTGTTGCAACCCTTCGTTTGGCAGCCAGCGGCATGGAGGCATGGCTTTGGCATGTTTTAGGCGCGGCCAAATTAGGGTTTTGGCATAAACCGTGGAATTTGGCATTGGGCCAGAAGTTTCCACGCGTTTGGTGGCGAACTTGTACGTTTGAGATTTGCATCTCAGAGGGAAGGGTGTAGCCGTTAATTGTTGCAACCCTCTGTTTGGAAGCCAACAACATGGAGGCATGGCCGGCATGGCTTTGGAATAGCGGTGCGGCTGGCATGGTTGGGCCTTTGGCGCGTGAGGTGTGGATGGCATGT
>NW_020644551.1:0-1305 GCF_003573695.1 Papaver somniferum
TTCTTTCATCATAAACTAAGTTATTCATCTCAGCTAACTTACGTGTCGACTCTTCTAATTTCCTGAGAGACTCTTCTAGAGAAGGAATAGGAACTGAAGGATCATAAAAAGGACTACTTTTCAAAAGTTTGATTGTATCCTCTAAAGACGAAGAACTAGTATTATAATCTTCTTGCTCGTAAGACTGATGCACATGCGGATAGTAATTGGGCTCACTATGGTATGAACCATAACCTTGAAAAGGTTGGCGTTCCCAAACACTATTCTCACTATGGTCATAATACTGATGATGTCCATATTCAAATTCAGGTCGATATTCATTATATTGGCTTCTATTGTACCAGTTCGACATTCTTAATTGCAAGGGAATTCTACACAATCACAAACAAGGCCGACTCAACCAAATCAAACCTATAAAATCTAGCAAACAAAAAGCATGATGGCTGCACTTAGATTGTTTCTAGACCATCTTCTATCTTTCGAAAGGGAATTCGTTGCAATTTGAGCACACCCCTCTGGAATCAATCTTAGTTAATGTAAGAGAAATAGAGGCGAGGGAAGATCAATGGAGCTTTGATACCCAAGGCCTCACCGGCATTACAAGGCGACACGTTTCAACTTACAAGAACCTTCATGAACTTCGAAGAGTGCTTAAAGAGCAACCAATATTTTTCGAACGAGTTTCCTATTAAGCTCGTTATCCTATCGGTCTCGTTCTATTCCAAATTTTAAATCTTAGGTTCGCGTAGGTTTTGTGTTCCTAAGGCGGGCAAGAAGGGAGCGGTGATGAAATCCGAACCCTTATCTTGTATTGTCCAGGCCTTTCCCTTTACTAGGAATTTAAAAACAACCGGTTCAGTCCTCAATCTATTAATCACCTTAAGGAAGACAGTAAACCCGCTTGCAGGAGATTCGCGGGTGTTTCAATGGACTTACCTCCCATACCAGACGGGGGATGAACCGTTGTAGTCGACTCGGGCCACGACTCCTATGTCATGTGCGAACCCGAGGGGCCGAGGAGATATTGTAATCGCCGTCCTTCCCTGCACACAGTTTAATATATATATATATTTTTTATTTATTAATATGACCCTTCCGTAGGGTTTAAAAAAGAATTAAAGTCCAAATGTCCAAATTAAAGTTCAAAAAGAAAAATTACAACATTTCCTAATACAATTCTAAAAAAAAAATTAAAAATAAAAAAATATCTACAAAAAAAAATAATAATAAAAATTAATAAAGATACAATCCTAAAGAAAAAGTTAAAAATTAAATCCTAAAAAATTATGTCTTCTTTTTTTTTCT
>NW_020644552.1:0-289 GCF_003573695.1 Papaver somniferum
ATCTTGCCACTTTGGATTTGTCTTGCCTTTCCTCAATGAAGCTTCATTGTGTCTGCCAATAAGCTTCATTACTTAGACAAATGTCTTTACAGTGTAACACCACCTTTGCGCTTCACTGGCCCTGCAGGGTTATGCCATTCTTAGCACTTGACAGTCTATGCAATATCGCACAATCATTGTCGGACACTGACTTGGCCTGCAACTTTGTAACGCACAATCATTGTGCGCCACTTGCCTGACACGTCATAGACCCCCCCCCCCCCCCCCCCCCCCCCCCCCCCCCCCCCCC
>NW_020644552.1:328-1000 GCF_003573695.1 Papaver somniferum
CCCCCCCCCCCCCCCCCACAAGGCCAACCCACAGTCTTCATCATCTCCCAACAGTTGACAAACAATGCACGATGTGTAGATTAGTGTTACATGTCCATTTAATCGTCCAAAATTTTCATGGGACATGACCGGCAATGAACGTGGTTTAGTGAATCAACTTCACCCACAATGATTCATCCTTGCATACTTTCATCAAAGTACGCATCTACCTTCACTCTAAAGGCTTTGCACAACGGAAGTATTTACTTCTTTCTCTCTAACGGAAGTATTTATTTATTTTACATTTGAAGTTGGAATTCCTTTCAGAGGCGAAGGCGTTTTACATTCGGCGAATAGACTGCTGGAGTTGGAAGGTACTTGTGATAACATGACTATGTTGCTTATTGATTTCACCAATGCCTTCAACATAGTTAATCGAACTGTCTTGATCAATGAGGTAAGAGCTAAGTGTCCTAGTATTTCAAAATGGGTGGAGTTTTGTTATGCGCGACCGACCAAGCTATATTACAATGAATTCACTTTGTCATCCGTGCAAGGAGTTCAACAAGGAGTCCCTCTTGGCCCTCTACTCTTTTCCTTGTCTCTACACCCACTTGTGGAGAAAATAACATCGCAATGTAAACTGGATCTCCATGCGTGGTATTGAACGATGATACTTTGATTGGAGACACC
>NW_020644553.1:0-324 GCF_003573695.1 Papaver somniferum
TTACGATCTTATAACCTAAGAGATAGGGTCTAAACTTATCTAAGGAAAACACAATGGCTAACAGTTACTTCTCGGTAGTGGTATAGTTCAACTGGGCATCATTCAGAGTTTTGCTAGAATAGTAAATCATAATAAGTAATTTGTTCTCCCGCTGACCTAGCACAACACCAATAGCATAATCTGAAGCATCAAACATGATCTCAAAGGGTAGGTTCCAGTTGGGTTCCCGGACTATGGGGGCGGTGGTGAGTAAAGTCTCAAGCTTCTCAAAAGCCTCTAAACAAGCATCATCATAGACGAACTTAACATCTTTTGCAAGCAAAT
>NW_020644553.1:335-1000 GCF_003573695.1 Papaver somniferum
TTCTCAAAAGCCTCTAAACAAGCATCATCAAAGACAAACTTAACATCTTTTGCAAGCAAATTGCAAAGAGGTCTAGAAATCAAGCTAAAATCCTTAATGAATCGACGATAAAAACCTGCATGCCCTAAGAATGACCTAATATCTCTTACGGTTTTTGGGACCTGTAAAGTTTTAATAAGGTCAACTTTGGCTCTATCTACCTCTATACCCTTCGAAGATACGATATGCCCTAGAACAATTCCTAAATGAACCATGAAGTGACATTTCTCCCAATTAAGCACTAAATTCTTTTCCTTACTAGTCAAAACTAATGACAAATGATGCAAGCACGTTTGGATAGAACGCACGGCTGGCATGTGCAGAGATGATTCCAGTCAGTACCGAGGGCTCTGCCGTGGAGCATGGCATATACATAAAAAAGGTACCTCGGTAATTTTACACAGACATGTAGAATGGTTCAATAAATGTGCTAGTGGCGACATTATTACTCAAGTGTGACGTCACATTTTGACTAAGGTTTACGATTTTAACCCTAAGCTAAAAACCACCATCAACACCTTCATCAACCACTTGCTCAGATTTGGTCCTTTTTTGGACCAAATCTGAGCAAGATTACTTTTCCGTTTTAAGTTTTTCTAAAATAAAACATGTTCTCCATTCCGCTT
>NW_020644554.1:0-292 GCF_003573695.1 Papaver somniferum
ACCCAAATAGCTAAACACTACAAAACACACCCAGTCTCTGTGGATCGACACGTACTTGCACGAGCTACAACCGACGACCGTGCACTTGCGGTATTACTGTAGGCCCGCGTTTTTATTGCGCTTAATTTTCACACTCCTCCGGGCCCACCAAGTTTTTGGCGCCGCTGCCGGGGATTGGTGCTGTGTTTTTCTTGTTGTTTTATTAGCTATTTTTGCATTTCACTGCATAGCATTTGCATCTGCATCTGCTTCACTTCATTTGCTGTTGGACCTGCTGTTCTGAACCTGTTTT
>NW_020644554.1:492-1000 GCF_003573695.1 Papaver somniferum
AGGGTGTATGCCATTGATGTACAACGCGAGTAATTGTGAAATACCTCCAACTCATTCACAATTCTCGTAAAGTCCGGACAGCTAGCTAGATTTCGACCTTGGTTCTTAGCCTGAGAAACTATCTCTTGGTGATTAGTAGTCATAACTTCAGATCTTTCTTTACACATGTGTAGATACACTTTACACTCTTATCACATGTATTTTTTTTTGTTATCAGTGCTAGGATTGTGCCTTCGATAGCTAGATTGACATCTCCATTTTGCTGTGAGCTTAAACTGTTTTGCACATGTCACATTTGATGGAATCTGAGCTTATATTTTGTCCTTAGGTTTTGTAGGCACACCTCTGGTAAACCTTCACGAGACTTCAACTCGTCCACTAGGGACACTTAGTGGTTTAAAAGGCTTAGTGCATACGCTAAATGCATTCGAGAGACCAGCGACAGTGGTATAGTTAGGATTTCCTTAGTTTTGTTATACTTGAGGACAAGTAAAACATGATTTCTGGG
>NW_020644555.1:0-285 GCF_003573695.1 Papaver somniferum
AGATGAATAATCAGATTGTTTGTTCATTTCGTTATTAGATCTGATTATACCAGTTCCATTTTTGTTGGTTTTAGATTTATTTCAGTTTGTTGTTGTGTATGAACCAGCAGTACGTATATCCCGTACTGACAGAAACCTATTCTATTTTTAAGAAGAAGAAGAAAAAGATGGTGCATCATTATGATTTACGAGGAGAATATTTGTTTTCTGTTTCCAGGTATGCTTTCTAATCATCTTGTTTGATTATTTTGTTCGGTTTTTCTTCTTTTGATTTGTTTTTTTTAT
>NW_020644555.1:434-1000 GCF_003573695.1 Papaver somniferum
AGTTGTGATTCTTAGTGATCAGAGAATCAGACTAGTTAACCCATTACGCACACCTAATTCCCTTTCCTGCTATGTTTCTTGAAGATTGCAGATTCTGTTGGGGCTTTTCTCATGATGGATATGGCTCACATAAGCGGTCTCGTTGCTGCATCTGTACTTGACGACCCATTTGAATACTGTGATGTTGTAACAACCACCACTCACAAGGTACACCTAGTCCCATTCATGAAGTCTGCAAGACTGCAACTACTGACACCAACACAAGCAGCATTTGTTTTTATTGGTTTAGGTTCAAGGGTCATGTTGTTTACTATGTCTTCTGTTTCAATTTGCAGTCATTACGAGGTCCCAGAGGTGGCATGATTTTCTTCAAGAAAGATCTTGTTCTTTGGGTTGATATGGAATCTGCGATTAACAATGCTGTTTTCCCAGGGTTACAGGTAACTAAAACTGTAGCGGTTATTTGTGATTTATCATTGGTTCAACATTATAACATTTTTTAGGTTTGTTACAGTTGTTTTTCGTGTATGAATTGACAGTACATATATGGCGTACTGATACAAAAC
>NW_020644556.1:0-460 GCF_003573695.1 Papaver somniferum
GGATGGGTACTTAGTTTTATTTACGATTATATATAATCGGAAATAATGTTTGGAAATTACTACCGAATATACACAATCTATTTACTAAAACTTGGTTTCTTATGTATATAGGCATGGATCTATGACCACTTCCCTATCCTGAAGTTGGCCGGAGAGAACCCGGGGTGGTGCAAAGGTACTCCTAGAGGAAGTATATATTTGAAGACAACCGTTCTAGGACAAAAGAGCAGCAGTTTATTCACATGAGGGATATTTTGGACCAATTGAAGGCCTCAGACGTATGCTTTGATCCATACAAGGAAGATCGAGCCAGTGGGCATATAAATGTTAGGTCGGACTTGTCCCTTTATTTTGGACCATTGTGGCACCCCACAGGATATGTGATGTATAACCCCTCTAGGGTGATGCGACAACACGGGTATATACAACATCAACCTGTGGAGGAAATGGGGGATTACTA
>NW_020644556.1:588-996 GCF_003573695.1 Papaver somniferum
TCTTCTAGTGGTGACAATCTCACGATTGTTCACACAGGCCCACCTACTGTTCTTGATAACTGGGATAAGAGGAATGACTTCATTATCGACACTGGTAGACGAACCACCCGAGGTGAGTGAAAATTCTCCAGACTATATGAGTTGGTATAACAACGTATCACATCCTTTGGTTATCCGTGAAATCAAATCCAACACTACTGCGGCGGGTTCAAGTTATAATTGTATCATCAAAGACAAACCAGCTGGTTATGATAGACTGGTGCGTGTTCTTATATTTTTGTTCATTTTATATTATTCCTATAAATCTTAGGTAATTACCGTTTGATGTTATGTCATTACGTATAAAAAACAGGTGAATAGGTTCAAGCGTGTTTCCAAAATGTTAACTGCATTCCTGAAGAGCGGAGG
>NW_020644557.1:0-301 GCF_003573695.1 Papaver somniferum
TTTTGATTTGCATTACCCTGTTTCACAGGATCAACAATGAACTTATTTACGTAAAGAAAAAGATTGTCATTTATAAACACGGTGAAACAGGGGAGTAGTTGTTCACGGATTTTATGTTCGGCTAAATTTGGTAGTACGTGGGGAATGAGATAGTGAATATCTCCTTATGGATTCGAATCTATCAACAAAGGAGAGTTTGGACTAAACAGGGAGACGTGTGAAGAAAATATGGAAATTATATCCGTAACTTTTGGAAAAAGTAAAGGAAGAAAATCAGAGATTTCTTGGAGACTTGATCGTG
>NW_020644557.1:366-1000 GCF_003573695.1 Papaver somniferum
ATTTAATCGTGATGTGGCATATATATATGTTGCTTGGAGTTCCAAAAGAGTCTGTCGAGAGTTTGGGAACCTAAGGAGAGCCAGAGAAGAAGAAATCAGAGCTTTACCAAACTCTATTTCTGCTGCTGCTGCTGTTGAAGAAGAAGAACAGCTGAAGAACATTGACCCTCGATAGACAGTCGCAGAAAAGTGTCGTTGTTTAACAGCTGAAGACATTAAGTTGTTCAGGGCAGTCTTAAATCAGCGACAAAGCAACAGTTTTTCTGTAACAGTTCCATTGTAACAGATGTTTTGCAACACCAGTACACTGTTGCAAACAGTCTGTGTTATTACTTTTCACTCTTTTAATCATCTTTTGAGCAACAAACACATATTTTGAGATCATGATTAATATGAGGAGCTAAACCCCATTGCTGAGGCGATAGAGGAAGCTATTTTTCCAACAAAAAGTGGTATATTCTATTTTATCTTTTTCTTTGCAATAATTATATGATTATTTGCCTTGAAATATTATTGAATATGATTTTTATTTGAGTGATTGTGATCTATTTTGATGGAGTATGCTTAGTTTTAAGACTTTTGATGCTTCATACTTGGTATTTACAATTATTACTTTTGAAAATCTACTTGTTGC
>NW_020644558.1:0-349 GCF_003573695.1 Papaver somniferum
TATTGCTCCCAAAATCTTCTCTGACTTGAACTCAACTGTTTTGAAGTATATCCCACGCAAGAATCTCTCCCAAATCTTTCAAACCAATTCAAAACCCTAAACAGGGACCGTGTGCACTGTCTTGACTTTGTGTGGATTTTCTGACTTATCCAGCCCAATTAGATGGGTCTAATCGCTTCTAACAGGTCCCTTATGTCTTGTAGAGTCCGTGGGTACCAAATTTGCCCATTGAATCGCCTGCTAGGTCGCTCAAATCCTTGATCCAAAACTGTTGACGCTGCTGCCTTTTTTCCCGCCAAAATCCAGTTTTGAAACTTTGAAGATGACCTCCCCCTATCCAGTTCCGGTC
>NW_020644558.1:360-1000 GCF_003573695.1 Papaver somniferum
CAAAATCCAGTTTTGAAACTTTGAAGATGACCTCCCCCTATCCAGTTCCGGTCTCCCTTTAGCAGATGCCTGGAAATGGGTCACCCCTTAGTAATTAGGTTACCCCTTATCCAAAATGAGAGTCCGTATAGTAATTTTCTCCCACGGGCGCAAAAACCATTTTTTAGCCAATTTCGCCGCAAAAGCTTTATTCTTCCAAAAACACCTACAAATACATAAAATAACCGAATAAGTACAATATCGAGTACTAACAATATATACAAATGAGCTATATTAGACACATAAATGCGTCTATCATATAGCAGGATAAGGTCTGTTGCGATTTTATATCTTTTTTAATTTTTTTTATATAACTCAAGGATAAGTGCTCAATCCTACTCTTACAGGCTTGATTCTTGCTTCGTTTTGTCTACTCATGGTTTTAGATGGTAAAACGATGCAAGTATAAAAATCATCAGGGATATTTGCTTTGAAGCATCTCTATTAGAGGTAATAATGAATATTTAGTGTTATGCATGCATAGAGTTGAAAACAATAATGAATAATTAATTGGATTTATTATGGGAAAGGGGTAAATAAACAAGGCTAGAGTATGAAGTGGAAGAACAGTAAGTTAAGAAAAAAAAATATTTGTGGAGTG
>NW_020644559.1:0-582 GCF_003573695.1 Papaver somniferum
ATTTTATATCTTAAGACGAAACAAAAACCTAAGGTTTTTTTGTGGGAGACAGATTTATCCTTTGATAGACTTTTCTGCGTGAGACAGATTTGTTTATTATCAAGTCTGCGATTTTGGGTTGCAACAACTCTTAGTTGTGGGTGAGATCAGCTAATGGAATCAAGTGCGCAGTATCCTGCTGGGATCAGAGGCGTAGGAGTACAACTGTACCTTGGATCGGTGGGAGACTGATTGGGGTTCAACTATAGTCCAGTCCGAAGTTAGCTTGGAGTAGGCTAGTGTCTGTAGCGGCTTAATACAGTGTGTATTCAATCTGGACTAGGTCCGGGGGTTTTTCTGCATTTGCGGTTTCCTCGTTAACAAAACTTCTGGTGTCTGTGTTATTTCTGTTCCGCATTATATTTTATATAATTGAAATAATGCAGTTTGTGCGTTAAGATCATCAATTGGAAATCCAATCTTTGGTTGTTGATTGATATTGATTGATCATTGGATATTGGTCTTTGGTACCGTCCAAGTTATTCCTTGTGTTTGATTAAAAACTCGATATTCTTTTAGCTTGAGTAAATCAAAACAAGTGAG
>NW_020644559.1:593-1000 GCF_003573695.1 Papaver somniferum
CTTGTGTTTGATTAAAGACTCGCTATTGTTTTAGCTTGAGTAAATCAAAACAAGTGAGAGATATTGACTCCTTGAGATACTTTAATCTAGATTGAGTCTGACTGTCTAGTTGATTCTCTAGCAAAGTATTTCGGAGTTAGTCCATACAGATTGCTAAGTGAAATATTGGGTGGTGTTGTTAGACCCCCGCTTTTTCATATACAGTAGACACGGTTCACGGTTGCATTGATTTTTTTATTTTTTTTGCTTTAACTTCGCCTCTTCACTGTGAGGAGGTATCATCCACATCTACAAAACACAATCAACAAAAAATATCCAAATAAAAGAAAAAACTTACAATGCTGCTTGTGGTTTTTGTACTTTACCACCTAGGCATTAGTTGATCTGGTTTTCTATACAATGCTACT
>NW_020644560.1:0-374 GCF_003573695.1 Papaver somniferum
TTATATTTAATTCTTATATGACTTTTGCACTAATTAAAATTGAATTATGATTTTGATTAATTATTTGTCATCTCGTTTGATGGGTCATGCTTGCTTAGATGTTTTGATGTCCCATGCTTAGGATTTACAACTAAAGTTTTGAGAATCTACCTTGGCAAAAATAAGAGTCCATGTCTTTATTGATCTATAATTGTTAAAAGAATTAATATTTGAACCTTATGTTGTGAGTTTGGTGGAATCCTAAGTCCCAGTTTCTCCTGATACTGCTACCATATTTTTATATATATTTATTAGAATTAATATTTAAGTCTAGAATCGAGTCTACACAAGTCCGAGTTGAACGAACTTTATTTACCACTTAAAAAACTACACCA
>NW_020644560.1:516-758 GCF_003573695.1 Papaver somniferum
CATATCTGTCTGAAGGCCTCCGCCAAAATGAACCTATCCTAATGGATTGAGGTACTAGTCTGACTAATATCAACACAACTGGCATATACAAGGGTACCAGTGGTCGACTTTATTGAATTTATTCCTTTTGGTCAAATGGTCTGGTCTCAATTTCTTTTTTCTTTTTTTCTTTTTTCATTTTTTTTCATGGTATCTCAATTACTCTAATTCACCCTAGCATTGGTAACAACTTGAATCGTGAG
>NW_020644560.1:934-1234 GCF_003573695.1 Papaver somniferum
CATCTAATCAGATTGGTTCCTCAACTCCTACAACCAAAATGCTTCCATCCACTTAGATTAGTTAGTGCGATCCTTAATAAACATAAATTTCTAGGCTCTGGAGTTTATTAATGCAACTAAAAAGTTTCTCCCATACCCCCAAACTTAAATCTAACATTGTCCTCAATATTCTAAAGATGAAATTAAAAACATGAACAAGGAGAAACTGTTACCATTTGAAGTAAAATAGTTAAGGAAAGATATTACCGTGTTGCATGAGATTGGGTTACCTCCCAAGAAGTGCCAAGTTTAACGTCTTCA
>NW_020644560.1:1305-2000 GCF_003573695.1 Papaver somniferum
ACATCAAGTTTCATAAAATGGCTAGTTACCTTTCAAATCATATATCAGTAGTCGAAATAATTGTGGGTCATCAAAACCAAATAAAACTGCCACTAATATGAAACAACTGCACAGGATCAGAAAAAATAACATAAGGAGCACAACCTCATTGAAAATTTCTTGCAAGACAACTGGATTTATTTGGGGCACCCAATTGGGCTTCATATGAGTGTCTTGAAAAACAGATTCATCCGAACAACGAGACTTTAATATCTGGATTTCCTCCTGAACAGTATCATGAGGATCAGGCTGTGGAGTCTGAATAGACTCAAGTGATACCTCATATGCACTAGGATCGAGTCCCAAGTTAGGGACTTCTACTAGGGACAATTGACGATCACTACCCCCAAACTTAGAATTTTGGGTGTCTCTAGATAGACTAGTCACAATATTCCTAATTTCTAGACCATCAGGTTTCTGAAAAAGGTCAATTGCTTTCTCTGAGTTATAATCAGGTGGTTCATCCTCTAAATTCTTTTGAGGTATACTAGCTGTAGGACTTATATGTTTCATATCCTGTATGGTCAACCCTAGAGTTTCCTTATTGTCTTGAAGCACGATTTCTGGCCTGCTGTCCTGATCAGATGCTATAATCACAGGAAAAGTCTTAGATGGCCCTAAGAATGCAGATTTAGGGTCCAACTTAGGAGGCTCTT
>NW_020644561.1:0-363 GCF_003573695.1 Papaver somniferum
ATTAATTAGAATACTGGTCGTTGAACCGAGCATAATTAATAAAATTAATGACCATGAGGTCTTCGTAAAATTATTAAGGTTGGAATCTGGAATGATGATCCTTGGATTCAGAAACCCTAATTTGATCAATTGATGATCAATTCATGGTTCGTCAAAATTTCAACCATGGGACGAAGGAGGGAGGGACTACATGGGACCGTGGATCAACCATGTAGTGTTCATATGCTCATGTGAGCAAATACAAAGAACTCCTGAAGAGTTGACGATTTGTTGGTGAAAGAATGATCAAATGATGATTTAATCATTTATTCGAAAATGCTCGTCTGAGCCTTAGGTGAGAAAACCTAATTAATTATGACGGAG
>NW_020644561.1:563-764 GCF_003573695.1 Papaver somniferum
ATCTCGTGATACTATATATAAATAATCACTGAAAGTGTTCAGTATTCATAAGATATGTCGTTGTCCAGTCGTGATACTACATATCTACATGTACTCTGAGAGAAAGTACTCTCCGTTGAGAGAGCCGTGTCTCGATACTCACGTCTGATTGCTGAATCAGAGCTTCGTATAATTATGAGTTTACGATTTTAGCCTTTTTCG
>NW_020644561.1:775-1000 GCF_003573695.1 Papaver somniferum
TTGTCGAAAATCCACCATCTACATTAAGTCCCCTGCTTACTGAGGAAAGCTGTGTTCCTCAGTCAGCATTAAATGGTGATTTTCCGGCCATAAATAACAATACCAGTAATTGAACTTAGTCATAAGTTGAGACGTTACTGGATTTAGAGAGCATTAGCAAACCACGACTTGATGAAGGCTTCAATGTCATGATTGGAGAGTCGTTTGATGAGCATAAATTGGTGT
>NW_020644562.1:0-2156 GCF_003573695.1 Papaver somniferum
AGGTTATGCATATAAAAAAATGTTGTTATATTTGTTATGTATTCCTTTGTTGTTCTAAAATATTAAATGCATGACTAGTTATGCATTGTTTAGACTTGCTGCATCACAGGTTATGCATATAAAAAAATGTTGTTATATTTGTTACGCATTCCTTTGTTGTTCTAAAATAGCAGTTCTAAAATGCATTTTTTTTGTTCTTTTTTTTACGCAGTTAAACCTAAAACCAAATCTGCAGTTCAAGGAGGTACTTATAGAGCAGGTTTCCTTAGGGTAGGTCACTTGTTTAGTAAGATAAAAGACAGAGGTGGTTTGAATCCGTTGCAGGCTAACATGATGAATGTGTGTGTGTTTGGAAAGTTTTATAACTGGTTATATGCTGCAAACATGGCATACTTGGATGGTAAGAGCAACAAGCTGATGGATGAAGTCTTTCTATCATATGACCATGAAGATTTGAATCAACATTCATTCAAGTTGTCTGAAACACAAGTCTATAGCATCAACGTCTAGTGAGCTTGCTGTTACATTTTTGATTCCAAGAATTGAAGGAGACAGAGGAAATGATATTCTGACTTCGAAGGCAGAGATAGAGCTGACTCAGTCACATCCCCTCGTCAAGCAATTCCCATTCAAAATAAAGCCAGGATTTATCAGCAAAGATCCCAAAGCACGGGTAACAAAGGTGTGGACAGATGATATTGAAAGGCTGGTGTTGGAAAAACTTGATAAGAAAGGTCATGAAGAGGAAGTTGTCATCCTTATCTTCCTTTACATGCTAGTCGTCTTGTTCTTTTGTCGTTCAAGTGGAGACAATTTAGATGTCTCGTATGTTGGTTTGGTTAAGGATATGGAAACCATGGACTCTGTCTCTTTTCCTGATATTATTCATGAACACCTGATGGAGAGCATCAAGACTGTCAAAAGAAACAATCTTCATATTAGGAATTGCAGTGGTTGCACTATATATTCTCTTGTGAGTTAGTTTTTTTTTACTTTACAGAATATCTTATTAGTTATTATTTTTGCAGCTTTGGTTGCTGAGCATTCTAACATAGATGAGATATCATCAGACATCGTCAAGGTCATTTCCAATGCTACACCGAGAGCTGCAAAGTGGTACTTGGAAGCAATGAAGAAAGCAATGCTCAAGAAGAATATTACGTTCTTAAAGGTACTTGTTTGTGAACATTTCATGATTTATAATTGACCTTCATGCATCTATGACTGTATCTCTAAATTCCTTAAAAATGAATGCATAATAAGTTACGTTAGCAAAAAATGATAACTGCATAATAAGTTATGCACCTTAATAAATCAATGCATAACATGTTATGCAGCCCAATATATGAATGCATGACCGGTTATGCATTTTTCAATATTGAAAAGGAGTTAAGCAGGGTTGTGTTTTTAAATGCATAATAAGTTATGCACCTTAACAAAAATCAATGCATGACATATTATTTAGTTCCAATATTAAATGCATGACTAGTTATGCATTGTTTAGCTTAGCTGCATCACAGGTTATGCATATAAAAAATGTTGTTATATTTTTTATGCATTCCTTTGATGAGTGTCCTTAATCATGTTGTAGTATAATGAGAAATTTAGAGATGAGTACAGTGCAATGGAGATGGAATTCTGTGAACCAAGAAAACCAAGAAAAAGGAAAGAGATATATGATCTCGTCGCAATGAATCTTGAATAGAACGGGGACAAGTATGAAGAAGCATTTCTGGATGCGATTAAGATCATTGACAAGAAACGTGTCCCCTCGATTGTGCTGAAGCAAGGTTGCAGATCATTGAAGCAAAGCTGAAAGACATGAAGCAGACTCAGGAGAGGAATAGACAGAGTGGAGTAGACTTCAATGAAAAGTTGTATAATTACGTGAAGGAATTGCTCGTTGATTGTGGCAACATAGATGTACAGGAGAAGTTGTCAGGTGGACCTAGTGTCAATGTATCATCAGCTGAGCCAAGCGACCCACTGAGCCAAAACTTGCCAAGGAATGAGACTCTTGTTGAACTGGTATCTTCAACTGAACCACCTACACAAGAATCAGTTCCAGAAGTTATTATACTCGATAGCCAAGACCAAACGGATAGTCAAGGTATCCAGTCTTCACCTTTCAAGTTCATGGACATGGAAAAAGCTGT
>NW_020644563.1:0-499 GCF_003573695.1 Papaver somniferum
GATGTCAGAGAAGACTCAAGAGAAGGGAAAGGAGAAGGAGAAATCCTCAGATGACAGTCCTGAAGTAATTCCAATCCATACATTAGAAGACGAAGAAGTCCACAAAACTTTTGCAGACAACTCATCAGCAAAGGGATCATCGAATTTCATCACTCGCGAGGATCTGGAGCACCTTTTGGAGAACCATGGAAAAGTCAAGACATCGTATGACCATCGTCATCAACCTCCTTATCCTGCCGCTACGCATAGGATTCCACTCCTCAAAGGTTACGTTTCTCCAACTTTCACCTTGTATGATGGAACTGGAAATGCTCGGGAACATGTCTCTCGTTTTCTCGAAGCCTTGGGAGAACATGAACATAATCATGTCGTCCGTCTCAAGGAATTCTCAAAATCTCTGAAAGGCAGGGCATACACCTGGTATAACAGCATCACACCAGGGACCATCAACAATTGGGGAGAAATGGTTAACGCATTTTACAGGAAATACTTCTTCGTG
>NW_020644563.1:510-1000 GCF_003573695.1 Papaver somniferum
TACATGGTATAACAACATCACACCAGGGACCATCAACAATTGGGGAGAAATGGTTAACGCATTTTACAGGAAATACTTCTTCGTGTCAGAACAAGTCACCCTCTCCGACCTTGGAAGAATGTTTCAGAGGGTCAGTGAAAATCCCAATGATTATGTGAAAAGGTTCAGAGTCCAAGCCCTGGATTGTCATGACCCAAACGTCACGGAGCAACAACTGGTGGACTTGTGCATCAATGGCATGCTCCCGGTCTACAGGGCCTTGCTAGAAAACCTTCGATTCCAGACTTTCTCAGAACTTCACGAAGCTGCGAAGAGGTCGGCAACCACTGCACCCGCTCTTTTGGAAAGAGCAAAGTCTACAAAGACTGAAGATTCAAAAGACACTCGAGGAAGCAGGCGTATGATCAACAAGCAGTATAGCCTGCAACCTTCAACAAATGCTGTCGCGGAAGGGAGTAAGCGAAAAGCAGAACCACAACACAAGCAGACT
>NW_020644564.1:0-633 GCF_003573695.1 Papaver somniferum
TTCGAGAAATAAATATGTACAATTCTGTCCTAAACCAAGAAATGGTCGTTCCAGACTTTCTTCGGTCACAAAGTGAAGGAGATGGGGTTGATCTTAGGGAGGGAAGCGAAGAAGGTGTTGGCTGTGTATGACTTGTATCAGAAAGCTGAAATGGCTTGCAGAATGTAAGCTATCAGTTCTGGTGTTTGGATACGATTGTATCAACACTTGGTTTCTGTTGTCTTATTCTGGAAATAGGGAGGAGAACCTATTTATACAAGTCATTGTTCCTTACCCACGTCTCTCGTGCGAAGTGGAGGAAGTGGAGTGATGGAGTAGTGGAGTTGCGTGTGTTAGTGTCACACGATCAGTCTTTCCCACTTTTCCCATCATCACTAAACGTCCATGTCTTCCTAACACGTTCTTGTGATGGCGCGTTGTGCGCTGCACGCTGTAAACCGCCAGACCAATACCCCAGTATGTATCCCCCAGTTTGTGACATGACTAATGTCTCGAGTGTGGATCGTGGGACCCACAGAAAGCAGCATGTGATGCTAGATTAAATAACTAAGTTATTTAGGAAGTCGATATTTGTGAAATATCGTGTGCATTCTATGTATGTAATGCATCGAATATATTCAGCGTGTATGAAGC
>NW_020644564.1:644-1000 GCF_003573695.1 Papaver somniferum
GAGGTTGTAAAAGTAAGCCCTGACTTGGCCGATCACTCTGTGTGGAAGAGTAGTGGATGGTGATCGTGGTGATACCTCACTGGTCGCCTAACTCCTGTCTTAGGCTGTCCGTCCAGGCTGGTGAAGTTGGACGGAAGAGATGGCTTGCCACCCACATCTGCGACCGTCAGATTAGGGTGTAGGAGGTGCTCGAACACCAATCTTTATCTTGGTCGAATCCAAGCATGGGACACGTTTTTGGCAGGGCCGATCGGGCATGCGTGTAGACGGCATGCTGGTGTAGGTGTTTGTATCTCACTGTCCCATGGAGATGCGATCTAAGCCAATCAATTTGTATGGCAAAGAGGAGTGGTTGA
>NW_020644565.1:0-401 GCF_003573695.1 Papaver somniferum
GTACGATCAAGCTTCCTGGTGTTCCAGAAATCCATGATATAGTATACGTCAAAGGTATGACTGCAAATCTTCTTTCTATAAGTCAAATTTGTGACAAAGGCCATAGAGTTGTCTTCAATGCAAATGGATGTGACATTGTAGACAAAACTGGGAAAGTGATTTTTCAGGGAACTCATGGTAAAAATAAATGTTATTCTTGATACTCAGTTTAGTAACTGTTGCAATTTGACTAAGGTGGAATCTACACATCTTTGGCATGAGCGTTTTGGTCACATCAATTATCGTCTCTTAACTAAGATCATTAACAAGGAACTTGTTAGAGGCGTTCCCAAAATCAATGCAAAGATTGACGGTGTATGTGGTGCCTGTCAAAAGGGTAAACAAACGAAAGTTCACCATAA
>NW_020644565.1:412-1000 GCF_003573695.1 Papaver somniferum
AAAATATTGACGGTGTATGTGGTGCCTGTCAAAAGGGTAAACAAACGAAAGTTCACCATAAGTCATCTCGAGATATTCTCACTAAGGCTCCACTTGATTTACTTCATATGGATCTCTTCGGACCAATTCAACAATCCACTGTTAGAGGAAAGAAGTACGCTTTAGTTATGGTAGATGACTACACCAGATTCACTTGGGTAGAATTCCTAGCTCATAATAATGAAACCCTTGGTGAATTTAAGATTATTGTTAATAGAATCCAGAATGAACAAGGTCGCAAACTGAAGAAAATTAGAAGCGACCATGGCACTGAATTCAAAGACACCAAAAGTTTTTGAATTCTGTGACAAACTGTGGATCATTCAACAATACTCACCACCCATCACTCCTCAATCTAATGGAGTTGCTGAAAGAAAGAACATGAACATTCAGGAAATGGCCAGGGTAATGCTCCATAACAAAACCTTACCTCTAAGATTTTGGGAGAAGATGTCTTTACAGCATGTTACTTGATCAATCGTGTCTACCTACGGTCTAAAACCCTAAACACTCCATATGAGTTGTGGAATGGTAGAAAAACCAACTTGC
>NW_020644566.1:0-438 GCF_003573695.1 Papaver somniferum
CCATATTCTGTATTTTCATTGTTTTCAAGAATAAATATTTTTCTTACTTAATTTTGCATTTTTAGGTAATAAATAAAGATTGGATGAGTTGCGGAGCAAAAAGAGCAGAAAATTGGTGAAAAGCCGGGAGGAACTTCACAAGGAAGCCGCGAAGAATGTTGTGCACAAGACCAAAAGGCTAGAAGTGGGCTTGAAGAGGAAGAATTGTTCTTAAAGAAGATATGGGCTTGGCATACCCACGGCCCAAAACCCTCACCCAAATCCAATTCCTATATCCATACCTGTTTCCCTTTCTAGCCGTCATATTGGATCATCTCAGCATCCTATGGTCGCTTCATCGTCGTGCATCAAAATCTGAAGATTCTGCTTCACACTACAGCACCTAACTCCATCTTGAGCCGTCAGTTTCGTTGTATTTTTGCATCCAACGGTCGCTCA
>NW_020644566.1:638-1000 GCF_003573695.1 Papaver somniferum
GGTTAGCCAGAGCTCAACCTTAGAGGCCTGGACTATCCAGTGCTCCCTATTGTTAGTTTCAATTACAATTTCAGTTTTTAGCATAATTTCATGTTCAGTAGAACTCAATTACATTTGTTCACAATGTTTGTTATGTTCTAATCCATTCTGCTAAGGTTAGATGGAGCCCTTAATATTTTGCTAAATTGATTCATGTTTTTAGTGGTGTTATTGTTGTACTTAATTGCTTAAGGGTAGATTTCATCTTAGTTCCACAACATATTACTTTCACCATGTATGTCATGCATCCTTGGTAGTTTGATCAATTCTATGTTGTTGTGCTGTAAATCATGCTTAAAATGAATAGATTTATCTTTTGATTA
>NW_020644567.1:0-211 GCF_003573695.1 Papaver somniferum
AAGGCTTTATTTTCTTTGATTTCTTCTTAACTGGTAATGTTCTTGAAGTTTCTGCTACTGGTTTTGATGTTGAAATTTCTAATCCTCTCTTAGATCTAGTTTTTGGACCTGTTGATTTTCGAATTTCTTCTGCAGTTGGGGATGAAATTTCTTTTGAATCCTTCAATGCTGACTTCGATCTCGTTGTTGGTGAAGTTGATTTCTGGATTTC
>NW_020644567.1:411-708 GCF_003573695.1 Papaver somniferum
GAATTTTAGTATGCTTGAGTGCAAACTCGTGTACATCAATTGAAATTTCGCATCAGGGTACTTCCTCTTGTAGTCAATAAGTATGCCAACCAAGGAGATTCTTTAGTTCCTTCCAAGGTTCGTTGTAGATAGTTAGGGTCTGGAGTAAAGGTTTTGTGGGTACACATCTGGTAAACCCTCCGGAGACAACACTCCGCCACTAGGGCCACCTAGGGGTTCAAATGATTTTCCTTTCTAGAATAAATTTGCTCGAGGACTAGCAAATAATAAGTTTGGGGGTATTTGATAGACGCATTT
>NW_020644567.1:860-1000 GCF_003573695.1 Papaver somniferum
GCGTCCCAGAAATGTACCGGAGGAACCCAGAAAAATTACTATTTCCACCCCAAAATTACTATTTCCACCCCAATTGCTAAAGGGACACCCGTACAGGATTATGGGGAGAACACTTTTCTTCTCATAATTCAAATTTCATT
>NW_020644568.1:0-227 GCF_003573695.1 Papaver somniferum
GACAATCCACTTCTATATGTTTAGTTCTTTCGTGAAAAACGGGATTCTGAGCAATATACAATGCCGACTGACTATCACAAAGAAGACTCATTCCCTGTGTATGACAAACTCCCAAATCACCTAGTAATTGCTTCAACCACTTCAATTCACAAGTAGCTGCAGCCATAGATCTGTATTCTGCTTCAGCTGAACTCCGAGAAACTGTGTACTGCTTTTTGGTCTTCCAA
>NW_020644568.1:238-542 GCF_003573695.1 Papaver somniferum
AAGAAACTGTGTACTGCTTTTTGATCTTCCAAGACACTGGTGAATCTCCAAGAAGCACAAACCATCCTGTCAATGATCGTCTAGTCAAAGGACAGCTTTCCCAATATGAATCACACCATCCTTTTAAACTTAGACTACTATCAGAGCGCAACAAAATTCCTTGCCCAGGATTCTTTTTCAAATATCTAACTACCCAAAGTGCAGCTTCCCAATGTTCTTGTCTTGGATGCTGCATAAACTGTGACAAAATATGCACAGAATAAGCTAGATCTGGTCTAGTCACAGCCAGATAAATCAATCTTCC
>NW_020644568.1:742-1000 GCF_003573695.1 Papaver somniferum
CTGATCAGTCTCAGCTGATACACCAGTCACCTCGGTCTCAAAATCATGACCAGGCTGAACACTCTCGTTGCGAGTCGAAACTGTTGGTTGCTGTAACACAGATGTTTCATTCTTATATGGGAAACTATTCTCACAAAACTGGACGTCGCTTGACACAAGAAATTTTCTTTCATCCAAGTCATATACTTGCCATGCCTTTTTACCAAACGGATATCCAAGAAAAACACACCTCCTTCCTCTACTTGCAAATTTATCACC
>NW_020644569.1:0-152 GCF_003573695.1 Papaver somniferum
TGATGGTTGAGTGATTTGTGGGTTATGGTGATGGTGATGGAGACAGCGTCGCTGTTGCAGAAGAGGGGAAGAAGGAGATGGCTCGATGGGTTTTGGCTAGGGTGTGTTTGTTTTGGGTATAGGGTATTTGGTTGTATGGGTGTTGAGCAGAC
>NW_020644569.1:352-721 GCF_003573695.1 Papaver somniferum
TATTACAGGAATTCGACATCGAAATCCGTGATAAGAAAGGTTGTGAGAATGTGGTTGCTGATCACTTGTCCCGATTAACTAGTGAGTCTATTGATGAATCTGAGATGATTAGAGAATCATTACCTGATGAACAATTGATGCTTGTGTCAAACCTTCCTTGGTTTGCCGACATTGTTAACTACCTTGCTACAGGTAGAATGCCCTCACATTGGTCGAGACAAGACCGCTCCAAGTTCTTGGCTGAAGTTAAACATTTCCTTTGGGACGACCCATATTTGTTTAAGTACTGCCGAGACCAAATCATTAGGAGATGTGTACCCGACATGGAACAGAAAGATGTGATATCTTTCTGTCATGACCAAGCATGTG
>NW_020644570.1:0-374 GCF_003573695.1 Papaver somniferum
CCTCCCAAGAAGTGCTAAGTTTAAAGTCTTCAGCCAGACTTAGGAAAGGATTAGTCAACTCGAACCATAAAATAACAGTCGAAATAACTGTGGGTCTTCAAAACTAAATAGAGCTGACCAAAGGAAACTGCAATTAACCAAGAAAGTGGACAAGACTAGCATGCCATTACTTAGTTTCCTGATTAAGAAATTTATATCTAATTGTGGTTCAGGTTCAGGTTCTATGAAAGGGTCTAAATAGAAAATTTTCATTGGCTGCGTTTCTTCATAGGTGGGATCCGAATCATTAGGTCCTAGAGTCTGGAAAAACTCAAATATGATCTTAGAAGCGCACAATAATAACCTAAATAACTGAGGATCCTCTAAGTCAATAA
>NW_020644570.1:564-877 GCF_003573695.1 Papaver somniferum
TGACCACAATGAAAGAGGTGGTCTTCCTTAAGAAAATGTGTCGACCCTAATATCCTAAAGTGATTAGGTTTAGTCTCAAAACTTAATAACCGACACATCTTAAAATCAAAAGTTCCCACAATTGGTTGAAAATTTTTTGGTGGGAAAATAAAGTCAATCTGGGTATCATAGCCTGGGTTAACCACATCAACCAGAGGATGGGTTTCTAACAACTGAGCTTCTTTCTGGACATCATTAGGTTCGGGAAAACGTGTATGAAGATAATCTTGTAAGATGGTTGAGGCACAAATGTCAAGTCCTACAGGAGGGTACT
>NW_020644571.1:0-636 GCF_003573695.1 Papaver somniferum
CACTATCCACCAGGCCCTATTCTTTGCATCTTAACCTGCACTTCCAATTCCAACCCTATAATCCACAACTCCACAATACTTTCCTGCTTTTCCTAGCATTCATCTATTTGTGAATCTTCTCAATCATTCATTCAAGCCAACATCATTGTATCAACAACCTCATTCTATTCTTTCAACCACCAGGCCATCAATTCAATTTTTCTTTCTTCAGTCACAGCCTTTGTCCATCAAACCAACACTGCCATCTTCTATTCCATTTCCTTGTCTGTAACACAGACCAACACCATTTCAGTCGCCTGCACAACCCCATTTGCATATACCACCTGCAGCTGCTCAGGTAACCTGCAATTCATTCATATACAACACCAATTGCATTTCAAACTCAGGCCACTTCCACCTGCATCTCTTTGCTGCCTCAAAAACCTGTTAACAATCACACAACAACCACAAACTCATTGCACAACATCCACAACTTACTCATTGCAACATATCATATTCAAGCTTCTGCCATTCTCCAACTCCATTGCACCAAAACCATCTCTAAATCCTCCATCAACTGAATCTTCTTTATGACAAACTCTATCCAAGAGCCTAACCATAGCACCATCGATTCACATACATCACATAATTCTTCAG
>NW_020644571.1:647-1000 GCF_003573695.1 Papaver somniferum
ATGACAAACTCTATCCAAGAGCCTAACCCATAGCACCATCAGTTCACATACATCACATAATTCTTCAGTTATAGAAACCCCCACTTCAATTCAATCATCATCCTCTTCCATACTTCGATTTCAGGAAAAACCTGTTCATAAATTCATCACAACAAGACCTCGATTTCATATCAAATTCTTCGTAGTAGCAGCAACTGGTTCTGCAACTTCATCATCACCACCAGCTACAACTTCAGTTCTTCTACTTCTTCCTTGTAAGCCTTCTCTCGACCATAAATTCCTCCAAGTCAATAAATCCTTACAGTAACAATCAAAATCAAACTCTCAAGAATAAAAACCAACGAAATGTCAAA
>NW_020644572.1:0-237 GCF_003573695.1 Papaver somniferum
TATCTTTCCTTATCTCTTTTGCTTCATTGGTAACAGTTTCTCCTTGTTCATGCTTTTAATTTCATCTTTAGAACATTGAGGACAATGTTAGATTTAAGTTTGGGGGTATGGAGAAAGTTCTTAGTTGCAATAAATAAGCTCTAGAGACTAGAAATTTATGCTTATTAAGGTTGGCACTAACTAATCTAAGTGGATGGAAGCATTTTGGTTGTAGGATTTGAGGAACCAATCTGATTA
>NW_020644572.1:437-701 GCF_003573695.1 Papaver somniferum
TGAATTTTAGTATGCTTGAGTGCAAACTCGTGTACAACAATTGGAATTTCGCATCAGGGTACTTCCTCCTGTAGTCAATAAGTATGCCAACCAAGGAGATTCTTTAGTGCCTTCCAAGGTTCTGCATAGATGGCTAGGGTCTGGAATAATGGTTTTGTGGGCACACCTCTGGTAAACCCTCCCGAGATTAACTCGGTTTTATTTATTTTTTATTAGTTTTGCTCGAGGACTAGCAAATAATAAGTTTGGGGGTATTTGATAGAC
>NW_020644572.1:853-1000 GCF_003573695.1 Papaver somniferum
CTATACGGAGCCCAGATTTGGCTAAGGGGCACCCCAAAAAGGGAGTTGCTATTCGCACCCCACAGCTGGTTAGGGGAACACCATCTTCTTCATTTGAAACTTAAAAATTGGCGGGAAAAATGTGGCTGCTCTCTGAGAATGTTTCGA
>NW_020644573.1:0-725 GCF_003573695.1 Papaver somniferum
CCTTATCTTCCTTTACATGCTAGTCGTCTTGTTCTTTTGTCGTTCAAGTGGAGACAATTTAGATGTCTCGTATGTTGGTTTGGTTAAGGATATGGAAACCATGGACTCTGTCTCTTTTCCTGATATTATTCATGAACACCTGATGGAGAGCATCAAGACTGTCAAAAGAAACAATCTTCATATTAGGAATTGCAGTGGTTGCACTATATATTCTCTTGTGAGTTAGTTTTTTTTTACTTTACAGAATATCTTATTAGTTATTATTTTTGCAGCTTTGGTTGGCTGAGCATTCTAACATAGATGAGATATCATCAGACATCGTCAAGGTCATTTCCAATGCTACACCGAGAGCTGCAAAGTGGTACTTGGCAGCAATGAAGAAAGCAATGCTCAAGAAGAATATTACGTTCTTAAAGGTACCTGTTTGTGAACATTTCATGATTTATAATTGACCTTCATGCATCTATGACTGTATCTCTAAATTCCTTAAAAATGAATGCATAATAAGTTACGTTAGCAAAAAATGATAACTGCATAATAAGTTATGCACCTTAATAAATCAATGCATAACATGTTATGCAGCCCAATATATGAATGCATGACCGGTTATGCATTTTTCAATATTGAAAAGGAGTTAAGCAGGGTTGTGTTTTTAAATGCATAATAAGTTATGCACCTTAACAAAAATCAATGCATGACATATTATTTAGTTCCAATATTAAATG
>NW_020644574.1:0-558 GCF_003573695.1 Papaver somniferum
AATAAAGGAAAGATTAGCTGTCATCCACTATGTATTTCCCTATAAATAGTCGTTCAGTTGTAAAGGAAGGAGAGAGATCTTTTTCTGAGTGAAAAGCAAGTAAATAGGAGAGATAAAATCTAGAGCAGTGGTTATTCTTGATTCCTTTATCTTTCCTTGTAAGATTGTTCAAAGATTCATCAATAAATTTAAGATTGTTGATCTAAAATGAGTTGAATGTTAATGAAATCTTGTGAGGGGTGTAGTGTAGGATTTCCTGCAACTACACCAACTCTTGTGCTTCCCTCACCGTATACATAGCAGGGCATTTCTTGGTGAGGATGTGAAAAAGCGGGGGTCTATCAACACCACCCAATATTTCACTTAGCAATTTGTATGGACTAACTCCTAAATACTTTGCTAGAGAATCAACTAGACAGTCAGACTCAATCTAGATAAAAGTATCTCAAGGAGTTAATATCTCTCTCTTGATTTGATTTTTACTCAAGATAAAAACAATAGCGAGTCTTTATCAAATACAAGGAATAACTTGGACGGTACCAAAGACCAATGTCCAAG
>NW_020644574.1:581-1000 GCF_003573695.1 Papaver somniferum
AAATATAATGCGGAAAAGAAATAACACAGACACCAGAAGTTTTGTTAACGAGGAAACCGCAAATGCAGAAAAACCCTGGGACCTAGTACAGATTGAATACACACTGTATTAAGCCACTACAGACACTAGCCTACTCCAAGCTAACTTCGGAATGGACTATAGTGGAACCCCAATCAGTCTCCCACCGATCCAAGGTACAGTTGTACTCATACGCCTCTGATCCCAACAGGATACTGTGCACTTGATTCCGTTAGCTGATCTCACCCAGAACCAAGAGTTGCTGCAACCCAAAATCACAGACTTGATAATAAACAAATCTGTCTCACACAGAAAAGTCTATCAAAGGATAAATCTGTCTCCCACAGAAAAACCCTAGGTTTTGTTCCGTACCAAGATATAAAATCAAGGTGAAAAAGAAC
>NW_020644575.1:0-1000 GCF_003573695.1 Papaver somniferum
TGCTTATATCCAAAGATGGTTACATATTATAATCTCTCATTTCAATAATTGAAACATTCTTAGAGAACGTTATATAGTTGTTGTTCACAAACTATTTTTCGTCAAAGCGATTTTCAAGTGATTGAAACTAATACTCCCTCCGTTCCATTTTAGATGACGTTTTAGGGTTGTTTTTTTGTTCCACAATACTTAAAAGTTTTCATATTTTTTCACAAAACTACCAATAACACCCTTAGATTTTGTCTTGGAACTATAAGTTTATTTTTAAATGCACTGATAACAATTGATGTTTGAAGACTTTTCTCAAGGGTATAGATGGAAAATCTTCATATCTCTCTCCATTTCTTAATCTGCGTGAAGACTCCAAAAACATCATCTAAAGTGGAACGGAGGGAGTATGACTTTCGTCACTAGTAAAGATGAACTTGGACAAAGCGAAAGCTTACCAACAGATATTTCGAGAAATAGATAAGCGAGATAAACTTGGCTCGAAATAGCAAATGTGTATAATCGACGTCTGTATAGCAATACGACTTTTGTCTCAAGATAGGAGATAGAGTAGATAGACTTTTGAGTGATAGATAATTTCAAGTCTCCACATACCTTTTAGTCGATGAAGTTCCACCAGTTCCTTGAGTAGTTCTTCGTCTTTGTATGATGAACGTCGTGGAGTCTAGAGCTCAGCTACACTTTCTATCATATTCCAAGACTTAGCTATAAGTAGACTAGAAATCAATACTTATAGTTTTGGCAAATAAAGTTGGCAAACAAGCTTGAGATAGCAACGCTTGCGAGTCGACCGAGCAGTGCTCTAACATATAGCCTTTCAGGTCAGGGTTGCTTACAATCAAAGCTAAGATAGCTTAGTAACAAAGTATTCAATATTCACCGTTAGATGAACTCCTGATTTAAGATTCAATACTGGGAAAGATAAATACTGCGGAATATGATAGAAAGTGTATGTGCTAAGTCTTGGAATATGTTTCACATATAAGCGTAT
>NW_020644576.1:0-1000 GCF_003573695.1 Papaver somniferum
AGTTGTTCATACAGACATGCTGCTTTTCATGAATACATGAATTGACAGAATCAGAACGAACACCAGTATAAACTTTTTCCTTGATCGAATTAAGTTGCTCGAAGAAATTAAATGTATCTTCAAAAGCTTTAAATAGATCTTTATCGATAGATCCATCATGATAGTATTCCTCGAATAGATTAAGCAACAATCTAGTGAGATTCCATATCCTTGAGCTTTTGTTCACACATTTCTTGCAGTGACTTTTCTTAGAGGACCCTTTTCCTTTTCCTTTGGATTGTTTTTCATCAGCTAAGATTTTTGCCTTAGTTGACTCAAGATTATCTTGAGAGACCAGAGGTCTTGTAAAAAATAAACTATGAACAACCTTTAAGGACTTCTGGTGTGCGTCACAGATGCACAGAACAAGTTTCCCAAAGTGATTTCCCATTAGGACAACTTTGAGGATCAAACAAACACAAACTTATCAGGTTTTATCGTGTTTGCCTGCTCTGATACCAAATGACAATGATACATGTGTATCTTCCTCTCTCCGGGAACTAGTGATCCTCAAGACGGTTTGAGGATAGACTTGAAATTTGGGAAGGAACACTGATTTTTAGGCAGTATTCGTAGACAAGGTAATAATCCTAGACAAGGTAATATTCCTAAATAAGGAACTATACCTAGATGGGGAATATTTCCTAGACAAGGTAATATTTCTAGATAAGGAAATATACCTAGAAAAGGAATTACTCCTAGATAAGGAAATAGATTCGTAGAAGGTTTGAGAAACCGTTAAAGCTATAAATAAATATGTTTAGCTCATATCTAAGACATATGGAGTGTGGTTTGTGATACATATACACTTAGATCTAGATAGCGTTGTTTGTGGTACAAACACATCTAAGAAGGAGGTTTGTGAGAAAAATCACCTTGAGAGAAGTTTGTGAGGCAAATAATTATTATAAAAGCAAACTTATCAAATACTTTAAGGTTATTTACCTAGAGAGATTGTGAA
>NW_020644577.1:0-114 GCF_003573695.1 Papaver somniferum
AAAAAGATTTATTCATGCCGTTAAGTTGACAAAAAAAAAAAAGAAAGAAAAAAAAAATGGTTATTGTTCTGTGTAGTCAACTGCTGGTTCCCTTGTATTTGCCAGTTTGTTGAT
>NW_020644577.1:314-503 GCF_003573695.1 Papaver somniferum
TAGGGTCTGGAGTAAAGGTTTTGTGGGTACACCTCTGGTAAACCCTCCGGAGACAACACTCCGCCACTAGGGCCACCTAGGGGTTCAAATGATTTTCCTTTCTAGAATAAATTTGCTCGAGGACTAGCAAATAATAAGTTTGGGGTATTTGATAGACGCATTTATGTGTCTATTTTGTTCTCAATTTTA
>NW_020644577.1:647-851 GCF_003573695.1 Papaver somniferum
TTCTGTATTGTTAGACTCGATTAAGTACTTATTGTGTTATTTTGTGTTCTTGTAGGAAATTTTAGAGAAATAAGCCCTTGCGGCGAAATGGGCTCAAAAAGCAGTGTTTTACACCCCAAAGAAATGTACCGTAGGCACCCTAAAAATGCACCGGAAGCGTCCCAGAAATGTACCGGAGGAACCCAGAAAAATTACTATTTCCAC
>NW_020644578.1:0-181 GCF_003573695.1 Papaver somniferum
ACCCTAATCATGCTTTAACAAGTAAACCTATAAGATCTAACCTATGATTCCATGAGATCAAACAAAAAATCTAACATAAATTTAATATTCATTCGATAATGGGTTGTAGAAATATTACCAGCAACAAAGATCGAGTTTAAAAAGGTAGATTCATTGTAAAGATTAGAGATAGTAATAGAAT
>NW_020644578.1:192-570 GCF_003573695.1 Papaver somniferum
AATTTAATATTCATTCGATAATGGGTTGTAGAAATATTACCAGCAACAAAGATCGAGTTTAAAGAGGTAGATTCCTTGTAAAGATTAGAGATAGTAATAGAATAAAAACCCTACTCATGCTTTAACTAGTAAACCTATAAGAAGTGATAAAATAAAAACCCTAATCATGCTTTAACTAGTAAACCTATAAGATCTAACATCTGATTCCATGAGATCGAACAAAAAATCTAACATCAATTTAATATTCATTCGATAACGGGTTGTAGAAATAATACCAACAACAAAGATCGAGTCTGAAGAGGTAGGTTCCTTGTAAAGATTAGAGACGATAGTAGTAGAATTATGATTTCATAGAGAGAATGAATCGAGTAATAAAAA
>NW_020644578.1:770-1000 GCF_003573695.1 Papaver somniferum
CCTCCATCTAGTGCAGTACTTAAAAAATAAATAAAACCACCACTGAAAACAAAATGGTCATCAAAAACCCTGTTTAAAAAGCAAAGAACTTGTTAGATGAGTCTGGTTCTTTGTCAGATTATTCTGGTTCCTCATTCTCATCCAATTCCACATTAACATCATCGTATAGCAGTACTTTACTTTGAATAGCACTTTACTTGTTCAAACTCGTAGTTTTGTTAAAAGTATTG
>NW_020644579.1:0-229 GCF_003573695.1 Papaver somniferum
TATCATCAATCTCACGTCTCATCGACAACGCGAGATCATCAACTCATCAATTGAGCAACTACTCTCAATTGAGCAATTTCAATCACTCAGGGCTTATCGTATTCAGAATTCACACAACCACAATATTTGATTACCATTGATTCCACACATTTCTCAGCTTCCCTCCTACAGATCAACCCATCCTCTCTTGTGACCGAATTTACTATGGAACGGTCATTGTCTTGATTTA
>NW_020644579.1:240-427 GCF_003573695.1 Papaver somniferum
ACCTTGAACTCATGAAAACTCCTTTAATTCATGGAAACTCCCAAAATTCATAAAATTTCTCAAAATTCATGAATTTTTCATAAAATCATCAAAATATTATAAAATTAAGGAAAAGGCACCACGGGACCGTGGTCACGACCGGCCGACCATGCCTTGACCACGGCGGTCCCACGCCTCCTCATTCCTT
>NW_020644579.1:438-680 GCF_003573695.1 Papaver somniferum
AACCCCCTTTGAAGCGTTGCATCCGTGTGAGGTTTAACATTTCGCTCGGTTCGAGGAGTCTACTCCGTACGGTCGTCTCCTCAATTCTTTAAAAACCAGCAAATCGTTTTTCCCCATCTACAGATTGTCCACCACAGTGGGAGATCATTCTCTCGGTTGCAATCTCACAATTTCACAAGATGGTTGATCTCAGGTCAGGTTCAGTTACGAATCCTAACACAAACCGTGCTAGCACTAGCAAC
>NW_020644579.1:691-844 GCF_003573695.1 Papaver somniferum
CCTAATTTTGACATATTTTCTCGAATGGATGCTCAATTGCATGCCAGAAAATATCAAAATTCTCAGGACTGAGACGCGGACGCCTTGGGGACACGAGCACGCTATCTTGACCGACCAAGATTGGCTCTTTGGCTCACGGAAGCCGGTCCCATC
>NW_020644579.1:855-1000 GCF_003573695.1 Papaver somniferum
CTCTCGGTTGCAATCTCACAATTTCACAAGATGGTTGATCTCAGGTCAGGTTCAGTTACGAATCCTAACACAAACCGTGCTAGCACTAGCAACAACAACAATCAGAATATCCCGGAGACAATTCCGACCTCCAACACTGATGGTG
>NW_020644580.1:0-486 GCF_003573695.1 Papaver somniferum
TTGCAAAAAATAGTCAATCCAATTCTATTCCGGAAAATCTTGAAGAGAGTAATGGGAAGAAGGTTTCGGTCGTTCCTAAACGCACTCAAAAGTGGATACCAAAGAAAGTCAATGATGTTTTTAGTGTGAAAAGGAATCATCTCCCAGAAAGTTCCATGACTATGGAGAAAGCAGTATCCATGATGCTGGAACTTAAAGAGTTCTTTGGGAAGATGGATGTGAAAGTTTCTAAAAGCGATCTCTTTCATGATAATCCAAAAGTCACTTGTGGTGAGCAAGACTTTGTTCACCCCAACACAACTTGATTGTGTTGGAAGTGCATCCTCACCAAGGAATGCCCTACTTTGTATACGGTGAGGGAAGCACAAGAATTGGGGCACACAGATTATGTTCGGTAAGGCGGTAGAATTCGATTGGATTCATCTAAAAAGGTATGTCTATAAACTTGAGCAAGATTTGTACTTTTATTTGCTTAGAATACTTATA
>NW_020644580.1:497-1000 GCF_003573695.1 Papaver somniferum
TGTATGTCTATAAACTTGAACAAGATTTGTACTTTTATTTTGCTTAGAATACTTATAATAATCTTGCTTATCGTTCATTTCTACCTAACTTGATCTGTGTTTAAGGTTCTTAAATGTTTAGGTTTGAAAATAATAGTTAGGGATGTTTGGACTACATGGTACACATACCAAGTATGCATAACAACATTCAAAATCAAAATCCAGGGGTTTAAGTTCGCAAACCCGTATGCATACTTGACGTCAATATTCGGTAAACTTGTTTTGGCCGTAACTTCTTCGCCCGAACTCGGATTTACCTCATTCTTTTTGAATTATCTTCCTTATTGAATTCCCTTCAAAATGGAGATGAGAATTGTTGAATTTGGATGAGTTAATATTGGTATTTGTCCTGTCTCTTGTTTTTTAGTGTTTGCTCCGTTTCGTTGCACCTGTTCTCTCTTGGACTTGGGCACTGGTATTCTTGGAGAAATCATATTCTAATCTATTTTGTGGATGATACAAGA
>NW_020644581.1:0-143 GCF_003573695.1 Papaver somniferum
ACTCCTGAAGAGTTGACGATTTGTTGGTGGAAGAATGATTAAATGCTGGCTTAATCATTTATTCAAAAATGCTCGTCTGAGCCTTAGGTGAGAAAACCTAATTAATTATGACGAGGCGACGGACCGACCATGGAGTCATGAAA
>NW_020644581.1:154-431 GCF_003573695.1 Papaver somniferum
AGTCATGAAACCGGCCCTGAGTTGTCACGTGACCGCCTGACGATCACTTCATGAAAATCCAAAGTGTTTGGAAGAGTTTTGGACCTAATACGACGATTGTGCAAATTAGGTCAAAACTGTGAAAATTGATGGGACCGGCCTCCGTGAGCCAAATATCCAATCTTGGTCGGTCAAGATAGCGTGCTCGTGTCCCCAAGGCGTCCGCGTCTCAGTCCTGATAATTTTGATATTTTCTGGCGTGCAATTGAGCATCCATTCGAGAAAATATGCCAAAATT
>NW_020644582.1:0-184 GCF_003573695.1 Papaver somniferum
CCCATAAAGAGGCGTGTATATAAGTTACGCCCGGTTCAGGCGTTGATAAAATGTTCGCCCGTTGGGACGTTGATAAAGTTTACGCCCCACGTCAGGCGTTAATAAAATGAACGCCCCATTCAGACGAAGATTATACAAACGCCCCAGCCCGGCGTTGATATTCTTAACGCCCCACGCCAGGCGT
>NW_020644582.1:253-484 GCF_003573695.1 Papaver somniferum
CACGCCAGGCGTTTATATAGTTAACGCCCCAGACAGGTGGTGATATAACTAACGCCCCATGCCAGGCGGTGATATAATTAACGCCCCATCCCGGCGTTGATATAGTTAATGCCCCACGCCAGGCGTTTATATAGTTAACGCCCCAAGCTTGAGTTTAAAAAAAAAAAAATACTTAGACAAAATTGATTTTGAAATTTTTTTATACCGTTGGTAATTCGACCGTTGAAGAAA
>NW_020644582.1:684-1000 GCF_003573695.1 Papaver somniferum
CGGGTTCATCAAGTATCTTGGTTATTTCTTTTCTTTTACTGCTCTTCACTGTGATGTTTTTGTTAAGAAGCTGTGTTTGTGGGCGGTAGAAACAAAGAAACAAAGAGGAGGTAGAAAAGAAGAAGACGGAGAAGATTAGGGTAAAGGGAAAGTGAACACGTGGGCTATACGTGGTGGTTAGAGATTGGCCGGGCTTTAATGCCACACGTGCTAGATACGTGTGTTAATAGAAGTCCAACACTATACGTACGCCTGCCATGAGGCGTTGATTCCTTCATTCGCCTGAGTGAAACCAAGCGTTGATTATACGTACGCC
>NW_020644583.1:0-105 GCF_003573695.1 Papaver somniferum
TGATTAAATGGTGGTTTCACCATTTACTGAAAATATTGATGGATTCATCATTAGCTGGTAAAACCTAAGTATGAGAGATGGGACCGAACAAGGGGCATGGGACCG
>NW_020644583.1:116-471 GCF_003573695.1 Papaver somniferum
TGGGACCGGCTCTTGGTGGTCACGGGACCAGTTGTTGGTCATTTGGAGAATCCCCAGTTGGTTGGAGAAAGTTCGGGCCCAGTATGAGCAATTGAGCAAATTAGGTCAGAATTATGAAAACATGTGGGACCGGCTTTGTGCAAGCCCTAGGAATGACTCTGGTCGGTCATGAAGGCGTGCAGGTGTTGCCATGGTGTCCATGTCTCCATACTGAGAGTTTCAATATTTTCTGATGTGCGTTCGAGCAACATCGTGAATTTTCAGAAGAGTTTCATCTTGACTGAGAATTCTCGATTTTTGTTGGAATGAGCATGTATGCTCAATTCATCAATATTTTGAAAATATTAAAATAAAA
>NW_020644583.1:671-1000 GCF_003573695.1 Papaver somniferum
AGCAATATTTGAGAAAATATGAAGAAATCATGAATTTTGCTCAAACCCAGGAGTTTCACGAGTTGAGAAAAATAATAATTATGAAAGATTAGGGATTGCAAGGTGTGGGACCGGCCACGGCTAGGGCATGGCCGGCCGACCATGTTGCCCGGTCCCGCACACCTTTTCCTATTTTATAATATTATTTTTTCGTGAATCCTTGAAGTTATGGAGAATCCTTGAAGATATGGAGATTCCATGAGTTTTTGTTGAAACAGAGGAGTTTCGTGAGATTGGGAATAATAGTTATAAAAAGCTAAGGATTGTGAGGTGTGGGACCGGCCATGGGC
>NW_020644584.1:0-319 GCF_003573695.1 Papaver somniferum
AAGACTTACTGTAGGAGAATTATACTGTTTTTCATGACTATGTTTATAATCTAATCTGAAATAAAGGGTTGATATTCACGCTAATATATAAAGGATTGCATGTTACTACATTTGAAAGTTGCCTCTTTCTTAGAGCCGCAAACGTTCTCGATTCTTTAGTCCCAACTCAACGGACAGAACTTTAGGGCCAGACACTAGAATCGGCACTACTGGAAAATATAACACACTGGATTTGTTGTCAGATTCAATAGGCGGAAAAGAAACTGAGATAGCTGGGGGCTTTGTTGGTGAGGAAGGAGATTTCAGGAACAAAGAAGCG
>NW_020644585.1:0-349 GCF_003573695.1 Papaver somniferum
TACCCCCAAACCTAAACTAAACATTGTCCTCAATGTTTCAAAAGATGTAAAGAATTATAATACAACATATGGAGAGGATTATGCTGAGTAGAGAAAAAGGAAAGAGAATACCCGATTTCGGCGAAAGCAAGATTAGAACTCCGTTATTCAAGGCAATCCAACATTTTTTTAGCCGAGATCATATTGGATTAGCACTATATATACAAAAGAAACAAAAGATACAAAAGATTTAACTAAGAAACTATCTACTAGATTTTATACAAGAAAATTTGGTTTTTAATGGGATTGGACTTTTTGGGAAAAATTTGGTTTTGTCGGAAGACATTTGGTTTTGATGGGAAAAAGAAAA
>NW_020644585.1:549-901 GCF_003573695.1 Papaver somniferum
TTTTCAGTATAGACATGTTCTTCTAACATAACATCATAATCATCATCATCATCATGATAGGAATTTTGCAATCTAGGATAATTTTCAATCCTAAGGTCGGAGCTATTACAAGAATAAAACTATAATTCATGAGGGTGACTCATATCATGTTGTGTTGTTCCTGTTTCCCTAACGGATTCCCATTGATGGGTTTTCTCTGCAATCTCGGCTAAAAAATTCCATGCATCATCCACAGATTTATCAATAAACTCATCATTACACATAGACTCAACCATGGTTCGAGATTTAAAGTCTAGTCCCTCATAGAGGATGACGACAAGTCTCCACTTCTCAATTCCATGGTGCGGACATT
>NW_020644586.1:0-401 GCF_003573695.1 Papaver somniferum
CCAGGTGAGCGATTTTTTTTTTTTGCTGTTGTTTACATGATTTTCATGAAGTTATCATGTTGAGATCATATACATGTGTATACAATTGGTGTGAGTTTTATGAAAAACCCTCGTTTTTGAAAACGTATGTTCGTTCGATCGTTAGTTTTGAAAACTAATAATAATCCCTGATTTAGGAGAGATTTTTTTTAATATGAACCTAGGTCCAATGATAAAACTTAGTGTATGAGCTTTCATGTATACCAAGGTTTCATCATAAAAGAAGTGAATTTTCATGAAATTGGAAAAATCCTTCGTTTTAAAGACAAATAATGATGACACGAAGGAAAATATGTATGATGAACTTGTGTCCAGTGATAAAATTTTGCTTATGAGCTTTCATGTAAATACAAAACTTTATC
>NW_020644586.1:412-1000 GCF_003573695.1 Papaver somniferum
CACGAAGGAAAATAGGTATGATGAACTTGTGTACAGTGATAAAATTTTGCTTATGAGATTTCATGTAAATACAAAACTTTATCATATGTATGAGATGTGAGCTTTCACAATATTTTTTGAAATAAACCTTCGTTTTAAAGACAAATAACGACGATACGAAGGAAAAATAATTTTATATATATATATATATACAGCCGTGACATATATTGTACAAAATATGATGATATATTTTATTTTCATGAGTTTGTTTTCATTAAATAAAATCCTTGAGAGTTCATGTAAGCAATGTTGCATTAATTACTTTTTTTTCGAAAAATAAGAAACGTGGGTTTTGAGGAACCTTCGAAAATAGACAATATATTTATGATGAAATATTTTATTGTTGTAAACTTCATAGGTCAGTTGTGTGAATGTTCACATTATGAAAATTGTGTTCGTGATTTCATGAAAAATCAGTTTCGGAAATTAAATAAAGTTTCGTTCGTTTTTTACAGTTTTCGAAGAGACGAACGATTTTGAGGTGTTAACTCGAGCATTACTATCACTATTGTTAGTGAAAGTATAAAAGGTAAGAGTTAAGAGTTACCA
>NW_020644587.1:0-253 GCF_003573695.1 Papaver somniferum
AACCAAAGTTTTCCAAATATTTCCTTAAAAACCAAATTTTTTCTTTTTCCCATCCAAACCAAATGTCTTCCGACAAAACCAAATTTTTCCCAAAAAGTCCAATCCCATTAAAAACCAAATTTTCTTGTATAGAATCTAGTAGATAGTTTCTTAGTTAAATCTTTTGTACATATTTTGCTAATCCAATGTGACTCTTAACTGAAATATGTTGGATTTTTGCCTTGAATAACGGAGTTCTAATTTTGCTTTCGCC
>NW_020644587.1:287-437 GCF_003573695.1 Papaver somniferum
AGCATAATCCTCTTTGTATGTTATAATTGTTTTCATATTTTGAAACATTGAGGACAATGTTTAGTTTAGGTTTGGGGGTATGGTATAGATACCACGATCACATGTTATAATTGAAAACAGAACTCCTTCTTTTTGAAAAAATTAAAAAAA
>NW_020644587.1:637-1000 GCF_003573695.1 Papaver somniferum
TGCATTCGATAAGGGCCACCTCTTGCTAAGAGTCATGTAATTATGTTTTTCTTTTTGTTCATGTATCAAAAGTGTCACTATGTTGTAAAGATCAAAGTTATTTCTTCAAAAAAAAAAAATCTGAAAAATTCAGAAAAATCAAAAAAATCAAAATCAAAAAAAAATAAAAATAATATCAAGTATTTATTTATTCCATGTTTTGTCATGTTAAAGACAATAGTTCTCTCTTGTTCCAAAAATAAAAGAGAGTAATCAATGTAAATAAGAGTCGTGTAAAGAGTCATCTTTTTGTTGTAAATAGTCTTGTAATAAGCAAGGAGGGTGCAGCCATCGATGTATAACGCGGGTAAACTGAAATATCAC
>NW_020644588.1:0-471 GCF_003573695.1 Papaver somniferum
AGAATGTCTCAATGGTTTAAATGAGAGTTTAGATTACATAACCATGTATTCCTTGAATGGAAGTTTTCAAACTTTTTCGATCAAGAGAAATCGGGAGGATTGTGGAATTGGCTTGCCAAGTCCGCGAACCCAGTCCGCAGACTCAGTCTGCGAACTGTCGGAAGTTCTCGACCGAGAATTACTGCTGGATTTTCAAAACTCGTTTGTGTGCTAAATCCGCGAACTCAGTCCGCGAACTGGCTGAAGTTATCTTTCCGAGAATTTCTGCTGAGTTTGGAAAACTCAATCGATTAACTTAAGTCCGCGAACTTGTTTGTGAACTTAAGAGGTTATGATCTAAAGATGCGCTCCGAACATGAAACATTAAATTAAGGAATTCTTTATGCAAACCGTGGATATAATGTTCATGAGCCGATTCAATCGAATCGAATTATCTTTGTTTCAATTGTGTCCGGTGTAGTTACATAAGAT
>NW_020644588.1:478-1000 GCF_003573695.1 Papaver somniferum
GTTCATGAGCCGATTCAATCGAATCGAATCATCTTTGTTTCAATTGTGTCTTGTGTAGTTACATAAGATATCATAGCAATTGAACAACTCTGTAACTAGTTCATTTGAGTCAATTGAACTAGTTATGGTGAAGAAGAACAAGGTTAATATGAAATGCTCATATGGTTAACCTTTTTGGTTATTATGTTGAACCAACATACACGTACATGTTTGGGCATGGTTTTCACGATAGGCAAGATAAAGAAGTCACAAACATCTTCGTCTCACTGTTTGTGATTCCTCGACAATCCGCTTGTGTAGTCAGGAAGGATTGTAGAGAGGTGATTGATTAATCTAGGATGTTCTTCGGGAATATAAGACCGGATTATCAATTGGTTCCTGTTCACCTTGATTTCATATCAAAAGACGGAACAAAACCTAGGGGTTATCTGTGGGAGACAGATTTATCCTTTTATAGACTTTTTTGTGTGAGACAGATCTGTTTATTATCAAGTCTGTGATTTTGGGTTACAACAACTCTTG
>NW_020644589.1:0-439 GCF_003573695.1 Papaver somniferum
GACGTTATATAGCCGTTATTCACAGACTGTTTCACGTCAGAGCAATTCTCAGAGTAATTGAAACTTTTCATGAGTTTCGTCACTAGGTGAAGATAAACTTGATCAAAGCGAAACGCTTTCCAACACATGTTTCGAGGAATATATAAGCAAGTTAAACTCAGCTCGAAACAATAATTTATTCCATTTATTCAGAAATTTCCCAACATAATATGTGTGCCCCAATTCTTTTGCAATCCTCACCGCATTTATTAGGGCTTCTTGGCGAGGATGCACTCTCAACACAATCAGGTTGTGTTGAGGTGAGCAAAATCTTGCTCACTACAGGTATTTGAAACAAAATCATGCATGGACTCTAGGAATTTAAAAACTTCCTTGAAACTTTCAATAAATGTTCCATACCTTTTTAAGATGTTATCCCTTGTCAAACTCTTGTCTGGGA
>NW_020644589.1:450-1000 GCF_003573695.1 Papaver somniferum
ATTTCAATAAATGTTCCATACCTTTTTAAGATGTTATCCCTTGTCAAATTCTTGTCTGGGAGATCCTTCTTAATAGTACTCGTTGCTTTATTAGTCTTCTTTGGTACCCATTTTTGAGCAGCTTTTGGAGCAACGTATTTCTTTTTCTCCCCAATATAATTGGGAAACTTCTTTGGGGGAATATTAAAAGAACTGATATTATAAGACTCAGTTTTTCTCCAGTTTGGAACATCAGATCTTGTCATCCTAACAGAATCATATCTAGTTTTATCTCGTTTAAGAAATCTGCAATTCCTTTGCAAGTGACCTGGTTTTCCACAATAAAAACAATCTTTAGTATAATGGAAAAAGTTATGTTTAGTATTACCTGAATATCTATGTGCTTGCTTTGGAGCTTGGCAGGATTTCTTCTTTTCGTCATCCGTAGTTGGTAGAGATACTTTACTTTTGTCAACCGTGGAAGGTTTTGGTTGAGAAGAATATTTAGCTTTGAAAATTTTTACCTCTTTGTAAATACTAGGAGCGTCTATTCCTTCATATCCCAATCCTC
>NW_020644590.1:0-651 GCF_003573695.1 Papaver somniferum
CTATTTATCTCCTATCTTGAGACAAAAGTCGTTTTGCTATATAGACTTAGATTATACACATTTGCTATTTCGAGCCGAGTTTATCTCGCCTATCTATTTCTCGAAATATGTGTTGGTAAGTTTTCGTTTTAGCCAAGTTCATCTTTACCTAGTGACGAAAGTCATGACAAGTTTCAATCACTTTGAAAATTGCTTACTTTGGCGAAAAATAGTTTGTGAATAACAACTATAGAATATCAACGTCCTCTAAGAATGTTTCAATGATTGAAATGAGAGTTTAGATTATATAATCATTGGAGGATATAAGCATTGTTGTGGAAACACATATATGTATAAGTCCTTATTCCTTGAACCGAAGTTTGCGAATTTTTTTGATCAAGAGAACTGGCATGGTAGTGTGAGCCAAGTCCGCGAACTGGCGGAAGTTCTCGTATCGAGAATTTCTGCTGGAGTTTGTGAAATCCTTCCGGAAACTTAAGTTCGCGAACCCAGTCCGCGAACTTGAGTAGGTTATATCTAAAAACGATGTTTGTGAACTTATTCTTATATAAACTAAGGAATGCAAATTGCAAACCGTGGCTATATAGTTCATGAACTGATTCGAGTGAATCAAATCGTTTTTGCTTCAATTGTGTCTTGTGTAGTTACATA
>NW_020644590.1:662-1000 GCF_003573695.1 Papaver somniferum
AGTTCATGAACTGATTCGAGTGAATCAAATCGTTTTTGGTTCGATTGTGTCTTGTGTAGTTACATAAGATTTCCTTGCAATTGAAGAACTCTCTAATTAGTTCATTTGAGTCACTTGAACTAGTTATGGTGAAGAAGTATATGGTTGATATGAAAGTGATCATATGGCTAACCATTTAAATGACTATTGTTGAACCAACAAATGTGCAAGTTTGGGTACAGTTACACAAGCCTAGAAACGTGCATTTCATTTGTGTGTAACAAGCTAGTTTTCTATCTAGCGGTTGAAAGATATTAGCTTGAATCTAATTAGGTTTTCATCTAACGGTGAATATTGAA
>NW_020644591.1:0-319 GCF_003573695.1 Papaver somniferum
ACAAAGATGATTCGATTCACATGAATCGGCTTATGAACTTTATAACCACGGTTTGCATACTGCATTCCTTAGTAATTTAAGTTTCATGTTCAGAGCACATCTTTAGATAATAACACACTCAAGTTCACAAACAAGTTCGCGGACTTAAAGCAACCGGCAAAGTTTCCAAACTCAGCAGAAAATCTCGGCAAAGAGACTTTGGTAGGCTTGGGAATGTGTGTAAAATAAGAGAATAAGAGAAGCCTACATGGTTATACCGCAAGTGCACGGTGTCGGTTGTAGCTTGTGCAAATACGGGTCGAATCCACAGGGACTAGGG
>NW_020644591.1:519-679 GCF_003573695.1 Papaver somniferum
CTGGAAATGATTAATAGCTGAAATTGAAATAATATTGACTTCAAAACATGAACTGAAAACAACTTGGAAGCACTGGCTATTCCAGGCCCCTTGGGTGAAGCTCTGGCTAGCCCAGGCATAACCCCTTTCACACACATCACAACTCTATTTATAATTACAC
>NW_020644591.1:690-1000 GCF_003573695.1 Papaver somniferum
ACCCCTTTTCATGCACATCACAACTCTATTTATAATTACACCCAATTCTCAAAATACCTAATTTACAAAATTAGGGTTTATCCCAAAAAAAATCCCAAAACAGTGAATTTAGGGTTTCGAATTCACCTAATTTGATGGGTCAAATATTACCCACAACGTCGACCCAATCTTCCTATGACTTCACTGCTTCATTCCCACGCCTCAATTTCTTCTTTAGCTTCACCTAATTCATCAATCTCTAACCTAGGGTTTCAGAGGTAGGAAAGGTGCGAGATTGATGAAGTAGGAGGCTAGAAAGATGGGGGAAATG
>NW_020644592.1:0-608 GCF_003573695.1 Papaver somniferum
ATGGGTATGGATATTAGAAATGGATTTGGGTAAGGGTTTTGGGCCTTGGGTATGCCAAGCCCATATCTTCTTTAAGAACAATTCTTCCTCTTAAAGCCCACTTCTAATTGATCCGACTCTTGCAAACATCATTCTTCGCTTCTTCCTTGTGTGATTCCTCTCGGCTTCCACCACTTTTCTGCTCTTTTCGCTCCGCAATTCCATCCAAGCTTTATTTAGAACCTAAAAATACAAAATTAATTAAGAAAAGTATTTATTCTTGAAACAATGAAAATACAGAATATGGGATAAAATGGAGAATTAGAGAACAAAAGATGAGTTAATTGCCAAGAAAAAGATATAGAAATATGCACTTTTTAGCACTCATCAGACTTCCGCCAGTTCGTAGACTAGGTTCGCGGACTAAACACGCAAACGAGTTTATGGAAAATTCCAGCAGAAATTCTCGGTAAGAGAACTTCCGTCAGTTCGCGGACTTGGCAAAGCCAATTCCTCCGGTTTCTCTCAATCAAAAAAGTTCGAAAATTTCGGATTAAGGAATACATGGTTATCTAATCTAAACTCTCCATCCAATCATTGAGACATTCTCAGAGGACGTTATATAGCCG
>NW_020644592.1:619-1000 GCF_003573695.1 Papaver somniferum
TAATCTAAACTCTCATTCCAATCATTGAGACATTCTCAGAGGACGTTATATAGCCGTTATTCACAGACTGTTTCACGTCAAAGCAATTCTCAAAGTAATTGAAACTTTTCATGACTTTCGTCACTAGGTGAAGATAAACTTAATCAAAGCGAAATGCTTTCCAACACATGTTTCGAGGGATATATCAGCGAGTTAAACTCAAATCGAAACAATAAATTGTTCCACATATTCAGAAATTTCCCAACTTAATATGTGCGCCCCAATTCTTTTGCAATCCTCACCGCATTTATTAGGGCTTCTTGGCGAGGATGCACTCTCAACACAATCAGGTTGTGTTGAGGTGAGCAAAATCTTGCTCACTACAGGTATTTGAAACAAAAT
>NW_020644593.1:0-674 GCF_003573695.1 Papaver somniferum
TGAGAAGTTATGACGAAATCATGATTTTTGCTCAAACCAAGGAGTTTCATGAATTGAGGAAAATAATAATTATAAAAGACTAGGAATTGCAAGGTGTGGGGCCGGCCACGTCTAGGGCATGGCCGGCCGGCTATGCTGTCTGGTCCCGCACACCTTCTCTATTTTATAATATTATTTTTTCATGAATTCGTGAAGTTATGGAGAATCCATGAGTTTTTGTTGAAACGGAGGAGTTTCATGATATTAGAGAATAATAATTATAAAAAACTAGGGATTGTGAGGTGTGGGACCGGCCACGGCTCGGGCACGGCCGACCGGCTAGGTTGCCCGGTCCCGCACACCTTTCCCTATTTCATAATAATATTTTCATGAATCCATGAAGTTATGGGGAATTCATGAGTTTTGCACAAACAAGGAAAGTTGCTAAATTGAAGGAGTTTTTCATGAGTTCATGAAAATAACAAAATAGGGCAAAATAATGCAAGAGGCATGGGACCGTCCACGGCTTGGGATGGTCGGTCGGCCTGTGGGCCCGCCCCCCTAGGCGCCTCTTATTATTTTATTATTATTTGTTGTTTTCTCCTGTTTTGTTTAGGATTCCTCATCCATCCATATTTTTGGATGCTCGTTTGTGCATCCGGGTGCTCAATCATGCATCATTATCGAGTACACTT
>NW_020644593.1:685-1000 GCF_003573695.1 Papaver somniferum
GAGCAATAAAAATGAGTAGTTATTTATTATCAATTCATAGGATCAGCTGTGGATTCGACCACGAATTCAGAATAATAAAACAAGCATTACCATCCCATGGGATCGTGGATTCGACCATAGAATCGGAGTAATAAAATTATCCATTACCATTCCATGAGATTAGCCGTGAATTCGATCATGAAATCGGAATAAGGAGATAATATAGTAGTTTATTTCCATTCTATGAGATCAAGTCGTGGATTCGATTCATGGAATCAGAGCAATTATTTATTGCCATTCCATGGGATCAGGCCGTGGATTCGACCATGGGATAGG
>NW_020644594.1:0-626 GCF_003573695.1 Papaver somniferum
ATAGTATCCTCATGATCATCATACTCTTTACGAGCTTTATCTCGATGGATCAACCGGAGTGTCCACAACAAACCCGCTTCCTCTTTCAAAACCAATAAACGAGCCAACTCGTCCTCAAAGGTAGGAATAAGATACAAGTGTAGACGCGGCCGCTAAAGTCGGGGGTATGCCAAAGAGGTGGTAAACCCCCCTGATGACAAATCCAAAGATGACAATCTGAGATGGCGCGACCCATAGTGACCACCATCATCAGAGAATCCACGTACAATTGGTTGGACGCATCACGAGCGATAACAGCCTCGTCCAATCCCCGCTGGATCTCCAACGACACCCGACCGGACAATTCGTCTTGCCGAGAAGCTTGGTACACCTCATGCTGCACCTTGAAATTTACGCGGTTAGCATCCCTATTCACCTTTATCTAAGCCCGAAGCTCCCCAACCTCGGCCCTCACAAGCAGAAGTCGCTTCAGCTCATCACGCTTAAAAGCCTCCGAGACTAACATGGAGATAGGTGTCAAGGCTAGTATATACCCATAAAGAGAATTAGTCATGCTGGAGATTTTCTAATTGAGAAATATATATATATATATATATATATATATATATATATATATATATATATAT
>NW_020644594.1:692-1000 GCF_003573695.1 Papaver somniferum
TATATATATATATATATATATATATATATATATATATATATATACGATGGGATAAACTGAGAAACAAGAACTACATACGAAGATATATATACAAGAGAGGCTGGTGTTGGTTACGATGCAATTAATCACGTTCCCCCTCTGCATGCCTACACACGTGTCAACCCACACTAAGAGAAAGGTGGAAGTCCCAATATAAACCGGACGTAAACACCGGGGACTCAGGAATTAAAGTTCATAGCCGGCGTGACAACATTCGTAAGATTAAAGGTAAGCAATTAACCAAAAGAGAAATTCAGGACAAACAACAA
>NW_020644595.1:0-278 GCF_003573695.1 Papaver somniferum
AAAAAAAAAAAAAAAAAAAAAAAAAAAAAAAAACGATGTATATATTCAGAAAAAAATATCAGAAAAATACAAAAAAAAAATCAAGTATTCAAATTCCATTTATGTCATGTAAAGAAAATAGTTCTCTCTTATCCAAAAATAAAAGAGAGTAGTCAATGTAAATAAGAGTCATGTAAAGAGTCATTTTTTGTTTTAATAAGCAAGGAGGGTGTATGCCATTGATGTACAACGCGAGTAATTGTGAAATACCTCCAACTCATTCACAATTCTCGTAAAGT
>NW_020644596.1:0-6927 GCF_003573695.1 Papaver somniferum
TTTTTTTTTGCAGGTCAATGTGGATATGATGTTGAAAAGGTATTGTCAGTGCTATTTTTGGAATTCTAAGTGTGTTGTCTTTTTGAACGTTCTTTCAAGACTTAGATACATGTTATAGGATGGTACTTTTGAATGTTCAAGCAAACATGTCGAAAGCTGCTGATCCATCATTTTATATTTTTCATTCTTTCTCCCTTTTTCATTGAACTACTTATAACTCTTTCGTCTAGGCTTATGGGTTATGACATGATGTTATGATCCAGAGGTATCTATTCTGCAGTACTTGGACATGTATTTGCTCATACTCTGGGGCATGCGGTACCAAGTTCCAAATGAAGTGGCAGGTCATCTCTTCAGTATTGATACTCATCTTCATATTAGCAATCCATGCGATGTTTGCTTTGCTGTGGCTTCCGTGTCAATGGATAATCTTGTTACGTTACTCAGCTTCTGTTGTAAAAGTAGAATTTCTGCCTTGAAAGAATTAGTGAAACAAACCTTAGGCTTTGTTACGTTATGCGATCCCATTTATTTATCATAGAGGTGCAATCCTGTCACACGTCCATGAGACATATTCTAAGCTTCCTGTCATCAGTAATGTTTTTATTGCTGAACAGTATAGGAATCTAGGCAGTTATTTGAGTGCTTGCGACTTGATTGGTATGGTATGTAGTTCATAGGTTTGAATAACTTTTCTGTCATTTGATGGAGAACCAGAACGTCACATTGTGAAGCATATATGAAGCTCGCGTTATGTAGATACACATAGGAATTTAACGGCATTATACATTTGGATTTTTAAATCGTATACCATCCGTTCATTATCAAAGATGATAGATATTGTTTCCTTTGAGCTGAGTGTGGAAAAGTGATAACAATATATACTGGGCCTAATGAAATTGCAAGTCAAAGTGTATTTAGTTTTTCTTTTGGGATACTAATGTAGTTGCTTTGCTGAAAATCCTTCTACTTTTTTTAGGCCTCAGATGTATTACTTGACTTGTTGTCTTCTTCATATACTGAATGCAATTTCGGCAAACGTGGTAATCTCAGTAAAGGCGATACTGCTGATAGTTCTATGCGCAGATATCAGGTAACATCAGGACTTTTTTAAAGGAAATTTATATGAATATCAAAGCTCTGGATTTTAATGAGCATGGTAGAAGTAGAGATTGAGTCCTACTAGTTCTCTTTAACATGGACCTTTCTCATACAGGTAAAAGGGATGTCACAGACGAAGTATAATTTGTTTGGAAAAGAAAGCCGTGAGAGCATGCTGTCTTTGAACCGCGATTGCCGGTAAGCGCTTATTCTCATCATGGCTGTATATCTATTTTTGTTTCACTGTGTGCTACTATATGTATGGATAGCTAAATGTTGCTTTCTGTTTCAACATTGTGTGCATTTATAACCATTAAAGGGCATTCCAAAATTTTCGACTGGCATAACATGATTTAGTCTGCCAATCAAGCTGTTTCATATCAAAATTATGTTTGCTCTTTTAGTGTAATTCTTATTTCTTAGTTTAATACTTTCGGGATTATCAATTATATGTATTATCGAACTTCTCTAAATTGGTTCCATCTTTGCTCAGGGCATATTCTGAAGTACTTCTTAGTTCTAAGGAATCTCGTGCCAAACCTGTGACTGCAGAAAGTCTTCCACAGGTTGTGTTGGAGTCATTGTTCAATGTCCCTCAGAGTGCTGAAGCTAATCCTGAAACTATGAATTTCAAGAACGTAGTAAAGAAAATAGAGTCATTTGGACAAAAACTGGGCTTCCACTCTACTCGGGAAGCAGAACCGCCAGATGAAATAGAATACGGTACTTTCCATCCAAAATAGTGTTTCGGGTTACATTTCAGTTGCTTGGTTTTCTTGCAGTGGTCTTACAGTTTAAATCTTATCTTTGTTCATCACTGAGGCTACTGACTTTTTTTATGCATGTTAAGGATAAACCTTTATAATTTTTTGATGGAGTAATGTTTTTCATTACCTCTTGATATTGAGTCATCTAGTTTGTTTTTTCTTCTTTTCATTGCAATATGTAGCAAAGGGAGAAGAATATCAAGTGTTCAGAGAAGATGCAAGGCATCACTGGGAGAAAATGAGGCTTTACCATCAGAAAGTAAGATGGTTGCCTATAGTACTTCATGCACTGCATATATAATTACTTGTGAGTTGAAAATGATGGCTTACTAAAGGAGGAAGTAAGTTCTTTTTCAGGCTGCAACAGCATTTTCAAGGGGAGAAAAAGATTATGCAGCTTATCTTTCAGATCAGGTACGCTGTGTTTTTATCATAAGATTGACGCTGTAATAACTTGATATACTTGTGATCTTCAACACTTGATGTTGATTTGCTTTGTTACACGACACTTCTGGTAAGGCAAGCTGATTAATTGATTTTGATGTTTCTCTATATGGTTTAGGGGAGAGTTGAAAATAAAATGGCTCGTGAGGCTGATAAAAAGGCGAGCAAGCAGATATTTGAAGCCATGTGGGTGTTGGACCTTAAGTTTTGTTTATTTTTTGCTGTTCTGGCAATATTGATGGTTTGATCTAACGCCAAAGGAACTTGACTGCTTTATCAGAAACAAGGGAATAAAGAATATGATAACGATTGATTTACATGGTCAGCACGTCGAACAAGCCATTAGGGAAGTGAAAGTTCACCTTGTCTTTATGATGAACACATCCTGTAAGTACTAAAATGTTATGACTCATTTTTTATACCACCTATTTCAATCCCGTAACTATGGTGTGGCTGCGCTAGAGTGAAGTTTTTTTTCTTTTTTCTTTTCGTAGCTGTTCAACTTCTCAGGGTCATTACTGGATGTGGAGTTGGCAAGGGTACGGTGAAGCAGTCGGTAAGTTGTCTACATATATTTCCACTTCAGATATCATGCGTCATAATTGGTTTTTATAGTAAAAAGTACTATGCAAGGAGTAGTTGGCATGTGCTCTTTTTTTTCTTTTAATCTAAAAAGCCCCCAGCCTTGGGGACCTACAACAACTTTGGCTTGAGTGTTAATTAGGTTCAAAGCTGTAATATTATTTTGTTGCTCCTAATAGTGTTGTTTCACCTTATGATTATGTTTTGGCAGGTGATTCGCCTTGCCGAAAAGGCAGGAGCTGAGTGGAAGGAAGAAAACCAAGGAGTGGTAACTATCAGAGTAGTTGGGCGGAAAGAGTGTGACTTCTTAGAATCAGATAGTGATACTGAGTAGAGGTAACTCTTTGTTGGATTCAAGTATTCAACAAAACGTGTTTCGTGTAAATACGGTTAGCCTACATTCAACATGATAGATTCCAAGATGCCCCACTGTGTAAACTCAACTTTTTCTTCTTCCTTTTTTGTTTTCCATTTTTCTATGTAAGCATCAGACATTAGCTGCTGCAGAACCTGGGGCAGTTCTGCATTGTATGTGTCTTAGACTAAGTTAGTGTCCAGAGTCGACTTCTGAAAATTTATGGTTTAGCTGTTTTTTCTAGAGTCCAACCCGGTGGAATGAGACCCACCCTAACCTTATGATGTCTTTAACATTCAAATGTAAGCTTTTCTTATTATTATTGTATTTTGTACATGATAATGAAGTCATTGTCATTGTAATTTGAATATGTTGGGATCCTTAATTATTCACTGCATCATAATTCATCTAAACATTTTGCAACAACTCATTCCTAGATCACTTGTATCCCAGTAATGTCAAACAACTATCATCACTGGACTATGGCAACACACAAAACATTTCATGGTGGTATGGGTTCACAGCAGCACAGGCAGGATTTTCTCTGCAGTGGTGGAAAGTGCCATAATGAACCCTGAAGCCAGATAAACAGTTTCCGCCTGGGCAGAATTTCAGTCGGTGCTTCTAAGATTTAATTGGAAGCAAAAAGCCTGCCGACTTTTCTTTGAACGGTCAAAATAATGTGTGCGTCTTATAAGACCGTGGACTAGCCTAGGGAGATGATTTCAGACATTCTGAAATGTTCCAAAGATTGAGAGAACAATATTCAGGGTTCGAACATTGAGATTTGATTCTCACATGTATGACAACAGTTGCAAATTTTTCATCAGGAGCTGAGCAATCTAGTATGGATTATGATGCTGATGATCAAGTAGAGATTGGAGAAGAAGAAGAAGAAGAAAGTGAAGTATGGAAGACGATTAGTAAAAGTTTTCAACAAGTACAAGCAATTTTAGATCAAAATCGGATATTAATCCAACAAGTTAATGAGAATCATCAATCAAAGATTCCACAAAATCTTGCTAAGAATGTTGCCCTAATTCGAGATATCAATATTAATGTCTCTAAAGTTGCGTCTATTTACACTGAGCTTTCTACAAATTTCTCTGGTTTCTTTCATCAAAGTCGTGGGGAGATGAAGAATCAAGTGGAATACGCAGCTGATGCTACAACTACAGTAAACTCGAAACCTTTGTTTGATCGTAAATGATTGGTTTCTAAATTTGTGTTTGTTTTGTTGTTAGAGTCGGAAATGAAAGTTGTTTGCTAAGTGTTTGTTCAAATGTCGCAGAAGAGTGTTGTTTGTGTTTCTGAAATGGTTACTTAAATTTGGTTTAGGATTATGATCTATATATGTGTATGGATTCTTATGGATTGCTTGTTTCTGTTTTAATAAGGATGGTTGCGGGATACACATCTTCATGTTCTACCCTCAGATGTGATAAGGTACTTATCGTTTATGTATTGATATCTTTGTTGTGATAATTCAGAGTGAGATTGAATGAGTTCAAGCAAAAGAATTGTAGGAATTGATAGGTTAATCGTACTTGTAGTTTATTATGCGCTGATAAAATGTTCGGACTGGGAATCAAGTTTGAACGAGATTATTTGTAGCACTAAACTTATCTTGATGAAAAAAAAGACAAGTATGCTTTAGATACATGGTACTCGAGCTTAGCTTGGACCCCTGAGACCTGTGGATTTCTACCGTGGAGATATGTTGGTTTAGGTGTTGCGTTGGTTCATACTATGGACCAGAGGGAATATGAGGGTGAAGGTCAGTAGGTTGCTTTGATTGCTCAAAACTCAGGTGGTGGCACTCTCTAATAGTTATTGTGTTTAATCTTTGCTATTTACTTCTTTACGGAATAACTAGCCCTACTAGGGCATTAAGCCTGTCACAGCGATCTGACTCCCAAGTAATTGGAGGTTATGATATTGATTGTATGGCCATTCAAAACGGATGCTCTTGGAGTCACAGTGAGGCATGAATTGCTAGGAGGGATCATCATAGGCTGCCAGGTTAGTAGTTTTCAGTGCGAGTACGAGCAACCTTTCAGGTGTTAGTTACTATCACGACAATGGAAATCTTCAAGTTTTGAGTAAGTTGGATTATAGTTTCTGAAACTAGTTAATTGAAGTTGGACTATATTTGTGAGGAAGTTGGACTATGGGGTGACAGATTATGGCGTTCAATGTGACCATGGGTATTGTCTTGAACAAAGAGTTATGTTTTCGTTCATTCTGCTTTGTTTTTATCTGAATGATTAGTCTGTGAATGAGTCTTTCGCAAGTAACATAACTAACTAATGGGAGTATCGTTAGTATTTTTGGGGTATATAAAAGAACACCCTTCTTCTTTCACCTGATTTAGCTAATAGCACACATAATTTAAAAAACCAAAATAAAAATTGGACGGTCCAGATCACCTTTGTTGTAGGTTGCGAGCCCAGGGCCTCTGCTATTTGTCAAACTTTATTTATTTACCGAACCCGAATCCAACTCAAGTATAGAATCCCGATCGGAAAAAGAAATCCAGCAAATAGAAGTAGATACCGGTATAAATATAGACCTTTAGGTCTTCTTATGCAATTCACCACCAATTCCCCATTCATCGAGAGAGGTACGAGTTACAAACAAATTTCCGATCATCACCATGTCGGCGAAGACGATTACTTTGAAGAGTTGTGACGAACAGATGTTTGTTATCGAGGAGGCCACTGCTTTGCAATCTAAAACCCTTGAGCACATGATCGCTGATAACCCAAGTGATGAGAATATCCCTGTGACGACTACCATCACCGCCAATGTCTTGGCAAAGGTAATCGAATACCTCAACAAACACGCTGAGGTTGAGACTAGCGATGAAGATAAAAAGATTTGGGATGCACAGTTTGTGAATTTTGATAACGCAAACCAAAATACATTGCCCCCTATATTGTTTGACATGATCCAGGCTGCCAAAATTCTCGAAATAAAGGGCTTGTCGTACTTGACAGCACAGAAAGTGGCGGACTGGATTAAAGGTAAGACACCAGATGAGATCATCGAGATGTTCCCTGTTAAAAACCAATTGACCCCTGATGAAGAAGAATGGATTCGTAGGGAAAATCCATGGGCTTTTCAAGATTAACTATTTCAGCTTAAGTTAAATTTGCAGCTGCAGAGATCAGGAGTAAATCATAGCTGGTGCATAGATTTCTTTCTTTCCATAGTACTCGTGTCTAGTGATTTTTCTAATTGTATCCATCAAAAGCTTGCGGTAGATAAATGTGATATGAGGAAAGTATCTCTTTATTAGATTGGCTCTCTACTTTGGATGTAAGTTTGTCTCCTCTTGGAGATTTATTTTCTTAATATAATGTCTTATTCACCAAATATAATGTCTCCTCTTGGATGTAAGTTTCTTCTTCCTTTTTTGTTTTCCATTGTTCTATGTAACGCATCAGACATTAGCTGCTGCAGAACCTGGGGCAGTTCTGCATTTTTCTTCTTCATCAGAGATGTTTTGGGAATCAGATATTCAAAGAACCCATGATAGTTCTGGAATGGGTTTTGTGGACTGTAAGGCAAAGAGGGTTGTAGCTACTGCTGGGACTGTATCTGGTGTAATAGGGAAAGATTACGTTAGGTCAAGTCCATTGGATAAGGAAAGGGGAAGAGGGGGAGGAGGAGGAG
>NW_020644597.1:0-389 GCF_003573695.1 Papaver somniferum
AAAGCAAAAAATCTATTTTGTCACTCTATCGTACATTCATATAAGACAATTGAATATTTTCATGATAATGTTTTGAGTAGAGTGTTCGCAAGAGATAATGATGGAAGAGAAATTATGAATATTGCGAAAATTTCTCCACTAGAGGAATGGCAGAAACAGATCATTTCTTTTACTGCAGAAGAAATTCCCGAAGGAGAAGAGGCACATGACAATCCATTGGTAATAAAAATAGAAATTAATCCAAAACCGAAAGAAGATGAGGATGATGAAGCTGAAGATTCATGGGCAATCAATAGAATTCTAGTCGATACTGGAAGCTCTGTGAACATCTTATTTTATCATACATATAAAACCATGGGTGGAAGAGATGATGATCTTATACCATCAAC
>NW_020644597.1:589-1000 GCF_003573695.1 Papaver somniferum
CATAAACCCTATAGGTAAAAGGGATAAGAGGCTGCGAAAACAACTGGTTGTTGTTAAGACTGGATGGGAGGAGCTAACCTTGTATGGTATAAGTACGCCTCCTTGAAGGGGCAACCAGGGGAGATAAGGGCGGCATCCTCCATTAGGGAGCTGATAAGTGTCTTAAGACGCAAATGTCACGAGGCTTTTTATTCGCAAGGATATTAAAACTTGTCATATTTGTGCAACAATCCTGAAGAGGCAATAATACAAAAGAAAAAGATAAGACGAGGTCAATGGGTTTTCGCATGAAAGTGTGAAGACGTCCTGCGATTTCGTCGAAAGACGACAATGTCACGGGGCTTCATTTTCACAAGAATATTTAGGCCTTTCATATTGTCGCAACATTCCTGAAGAGGCCATAATACAAAA
>NW_020644598.1:0-311 GCF_003573695.1 Papaver somniferum
CAAAGTATTTCGGAGTTAGTCCATACAGATTGCTAAGCGGAATATTGGGTGGTGGTGTTAGACCCCCGCTTTTTCAATTGGTATCAGAGCAGGCAAACACATTCAAGACCTTACAAGTCTGTGTTTGTAGCGATCTGACTCTATGGACAGTAGTACTATCTCAATAAATGCACCACCAGATCCAGGGATTTCAGAATTCTCTTCCATGACGATTTAATAAAATTTGTAGAAGAAATTTTATCTAAACCTCCACCAGGTTTAAAATCCCTTGAAGTGTTTTCAGGGCTTGAAAAGAAGCTTGAGAGCTTATC
>NW_020644598.1:322-674 GCF_003573695.1 Papaver somniferum
AGAATTCTCTTCCATGACTGATTTAATAAAATCTGTAGAAGAAATTCTATCTAAACCTCCACCAGGTTTAAAATCCCTTGAAGTGTTTTCAGGGCTTGAAAAGAAGCTTGAGAGCTTATCTCTTGATGTTGATTTATACCTCCAGAAAGAGCAAGAATCTCTTGACAGGCTAAATCAAGTTATGATGAATAATATTCATGTTGAGGTTGATATCGATTTAGTCATCAGTGAGAGCAATGCTCCTCCTCTGCGTAATCCAATTAGTTGTGATAAACTAAACAAATTACAAGAGGAGTTTAAATCTCAGTCATCTGAGTGTATCACCTCAAAGCATGAATTGATTCGTTGCTCA
>NW_020644598.1:724-1000 GCF_003573695.1 Papaver somniferum
AAGTTATGATGAATAATATTCATGTTGAGGTTGATATTGATTTACTAATCAGTGAGAGCAATGCTCCTCCTCTGCGTAATCCAATTAGTTGTGATAAACTAAACAAATTACAAGAGGAGTTTAAATCTCAGTCATCTGAGTGTATCACCTCAAAGCATGAATTGATTCGTTGCTCACTTCCTGATACTTCCTATCAAGATAGTAGTATTGTCTTCTTTTATGAAGAATCTAGGACGTCTCTTTTTATCAAAAGAGTTTCCCTTCATAGTACTAAAA
>NW_020644599.1:0-266 GCF_003573695.1 Papaver somniferum
TTGGCCTTTGAAGTGCACTGGGCTTTGAGTGTCAATGGGCTTCTAGATTAACCCAAGACTGAATTGGGCTTTGTAATGAATCTGGGCTTCAGTAGTCTTTGAAATGAACTGAACTGAACTGGGCCTTAGGCCTTAACCTGAACTGTGGCTGAGCCTTGAACCTGGGATTTTAGCCTTTGGTTCTAAGCTAACTGTTTGGAGCAGCAGCAGACAAGGCTGGCCTGGAGAAGAAGCAGCAGCAGCAGCAGGGGAGGAAGGTAAGCAGG
>NW_020644599.1:466-793 GCF_003573695.1 Papaver somniferum
CAGAAAAATTAGGGTTAGGGATTTTTCTTACCAAACCTGCGATTTGACGCTTCCCTCTTCAACCCATTCCTCTCCTCGTTCACCAGCTCCATTCCCATGCCTTCAATTGCTTTTCTAGCTTCACTAATTCGTCAACCACTCACCTAGGGTTTCGGCAGGGGAGAAATTGACGAATTAGGGGGCTATAAAGATTGGTAATAGCTGTATGAAGGTAGGGGTGATGATGGTGGAGGTGTGGTGGTGGTAGAGGAGTTGGTGGCGGTGGCAGTGGAGTGGGTAGTGGTGATGAGGGAGAAGGTGGTGGTACGGGTTCTGCAGACGGGGGAA
>NW_020644600.1:0-505 GCF_003573695.1 Papaver somniferum
GGGCACAGATACGTCCCCTGACAATACACAGGTGCAGAATGGACATGCCATGTATAGCACGACCAACTTAGCGAAGTGGAAGATCGATTTTAGCCATTACTTCTTCGTGCGCATCAGCTCCTGGTTTGTCGACTTTGAAACTTTTTTCTGGAGAAGTTACAGAATGGTCATCGTCCACCGCTTCCATGATAAGCTGCAAAGAAGAAGAAGTTATGAGCACATAAAAAATGTGTGTATATCATCATCAATCAAATCATAAGATCACATAAGTGCGGAGAAATACCTGGATATACGACTATGGATGAGAAGAATCCTTGGAATATATATCTTGCAAGTCAACAGAATCCAAGGAGAAGAGAAGTCTTTACTGGCCACCTATAAAGGCTACTGATTCGGGATAATGATCAACGAGGCTTATCGGATATATCTGGGAAAAGATGTCGTGCAATGGAGGAGAGTACACCCATATCAAGAAGTGGGCCAAGATCTGTCCAGATGTACATGG
>NW_020644600.1:516-1000 GCF_003573695.1 Papaver somniferum
TGGAGGAGAGTACACCCAGTTCAAGAAGTGGGCCAAGCTCTGTCCAGATGTACATGGAGGAAACCAAAAGCGACTCGCCTGACCAAGTCCTGCCTCCTTCATGACCCTAATCAAGACTTCCAGGACATTACCTGACGATCTATGCGGTAAATACGTATTTACTTTACTTTAGCTTAATTGTTTCAGCATACAAAATCATCACCATCTCATGCCTACCCCACAATAGTGTAACCATTACGTGCTAGGCAGGGGACTTAACGTTGATGGAGGATTTTTGTTTAAGGCTAAAATTGTAAAAGCCGAAATTATGCGCTAACATCCTGCAAAGGATAAAGCCCCTGATAAAATAGAGAATGCTTCTCCATTGAAAACTTATAGCATTATCAATTAATGCATGACCAGCCTTGTATTTCCTGTACTGCTTCACTCTTATCATTATTGGTGCGGCATGACGACTGAGTGTTGCTCTCAGCAGAGTAACACG
>NW_020644601.1:0-593 GCF_003573695.1 Papaver somniferum
CTTCCTTGATCGCCAATTCTATATTCTCCAGAAAGTTGCGCCTCCGCTGCTTCACAGGCTGATACTCGGGCGAGACATTGAGGTTGTGCGCGATCAAACTGCTATCAAAACCCGGCATTTTGTCATGAGTAAATGCAAACACATCCCGATACTCACGGAGTAGGTTGACCAGTCGTGACCTTTCACTACAAAATTACTGGGTTTTAGTCACGACCCAATTGCCACGGATTTAAATATCTGTGGCTATATGTTACATTTTGCCACGCTAAACAGGTAACTGTGGCAAATAGGTCTCTCATTTGCCACGACATGATATCAACTTGCCACGCGTCTAGCCTTACACGTTATAAGCCTGCCGGATATCTTCTACTCACGACATAGTGGGTCGTGGGTATAGTGGGCCTCTTGCTTCGGGTCAACAAATACTGCCGTAGCAATTGTTTGCTGTGAAATTCTCTTAAAAACCCAAAGTCGTAACTAGTAAACCTGCAGAATACCACGATTTCCACCTGATGATAACTCCCCAGTTCCTTCAGTTCTTCCCACCTCCCTCAAAATCCTCTTTCTTCGATTATGGATGCTATAAAAACAAT
>NW_020644601.1:604-1000 GCF_003573695.1 Papaver somniferum
CCAGTTCTTCCCACCTCCCTCAACTATCCTCTTTCTTCGATTATGGATGCTATAAAAACAATCGATACCTTGAAACCGTATACACAGAGAAGATTATACTTCAGGTAAGATGGGATTTGTAAAATTAGATCTTCTTATTTTGATTTTCTGAAACTAGGGTCTTTTAAGTAGTAATTATTTATGTAGGAATCAACCTAATTGCATATCGATTTCAATTATTTTACACTGATCTAGAATTTATCTTCTTTAATTTGGATTATTTTATGATATTAGGTCAGATTTGGAAGAAGGAAGTCATCAATTTCATTATCCTCTGCAGGACATCATCGATTTTATCTGCACAAGCTGGTAAGAAGTTTAATTTCTCGTTCCTTGGTTTCCTGCTGCAATTGTCAT
>NW_020644602.1:0-430 GCF_003573695.1 Papaver somniferum
AAGACCACCTATTTCATTGTGGTCAGATGTGTGAGTCAAATCTAATTGACTTAGAGGATCCTCAGTTATTCAGGTTATTGTTGTGCGCTTCTAAGTTCTTACTCGAGTTCCAGACTCTTCAACCTGATCTTCAGAATACCTTTGAGTAAATCCAACCGATGAAAACCTTTTATTTGGACCCTTTTATAGAGCCTGAACCTGAACCACAACTAGATATAGTTGTTTTACTTAAAACATTAGAGAAGGGTATGTTCAGTGTCTTCTTGGTCTGTTGCAATTTTCTCTTCTTTTGGGTAATAATTTTTGATCCAAATGACCCACAGTTATTCCAGTTACTGCTATATGATTCTGCAAGGTGATTAATCCTTTCCTTGTCTGGCTGAATACTTTAAACTTAACACTTCTTGGGAGGTAACCCATTTTCATGCGA
>NW_020644602.1:441-1000 GCF_003573695.1 Papaver somniferum
ATGTCTGGCTGAAGACTTTAAACTTAGCACTTCTTGGGAGGTAACCCATTTTCATGCGACACGGTAATATTCTTCCTTATTTCTTTTCCCTCAAGTGGCAATAGTTTCTCCTTGTTCATGTTTTTAATTTTATATTTAGAACATTGAGGAAAATGTTAGATTTAAGTTTGGGGGTAAGGGAAAAACTTCTAGCGTCACATAGTATCCGGTTAGCTAAGTTTACATACTGTTTCTCGCCGAAAAGATAGAAATTGGAATTGCTAGGGATAACATTCTATTGAGACATTAGAGAAAAAGACATTGAGATCTTTGAAATTCAGGAGAGAACTTGTTCCTTTTAGAGGGTAACCGTGATGGACCTAACCATCCATGATGGAAAGGCAAGTAGGTCATAAGGAAATGCCAGAAAGACAAAGCAACCTCACAATGTAGTCTTAGTTACTGGATTACGACTCTCTCTCGGTAGAAACTTATCATCATCAACAAGCGGGGCGACATCAAAATCTATGAAGAAAGTTGAAGACCTTTAAGGTTTAGAAGCAACAATAGAAAAGAATAA
>NW_020644603.1:0-556 GCF_003573695.1 Papaver somniferum
CTCAAAAACCCATTCTGTTTTGTATCATATATATCACAGTTTTTAGGTTAAGAAAAAACTGAGGGAAGAGAGATTCTTTCTAGAATCTTCTGAAGAGGTTTTGACTCATAGGTTCGGGACGGTTTCGGAAATTAACGCATATGGATCCGCGGGCACATGAATTGTTACTGGACTTAGTTATGCAGACAAATATAATCAACCTTGTACTTAGCTCAAATATAATTGATTTTAAATAAAAAGAGCCTTTGCCATGCTCAACACAATTATCTCTGATTGATTTCCTGAAATAGGAGAGTGGTTACCAAATAGATTAGTCCTCTACTGTTTGAAAGAAGATCGAAAGGGTTGAGTGCTTAAAGTCTTCGGAGAGGATGAAGCGACTTAATATAGTGGGCTATATCTTAGGATTCACGTGCTTTGGATAGATTTTTTTATTAGCCGGAGCCAATTGAATCAAAATAATCAATCCATACATAATAATGGAACATATCAATTGTACCGAATTTTGTTAAGCAAAATATATATATATATATATATATATATATATATATATATA
>NW_020644603.1:586-1000 GCF_003573695.1 Papaver somniferum
TATATATATATATATATATATATATATATATATATATATATATATATATATATATATATATGTGCAATAACATCAATCTTTTCTTAAACAAGAAAAATGATTAACTAACAAAATAAATTGTTGCCTCGATTTCCGCAGCCACTTCTCCCCACAAAGATATATCATTTAAGCACCAGTTCAATAAGAACTCTCCCCATATTTGTTGTCACCCTCTCGCAAGAACAAAATAACAACAACAAGAACAACCTTTACTAGACAAAGGTTGAATCGGTTTTAACAATTGCGTGCCAATAACAAAAGTTTAAACCGAAATTCTCATGGTACTACTGTACCTTGACAACACCAATAGAATTTCTGAGATTTTTGAATGTTGCTCTCTCTAGTGGTTTTGTAAGAATATCAGTTAGTTGTCGT
>NW_020644604.1:0-380 GCF_003573695.1 Papaver somniferum
AATTATAAATCATGAAATGTTCACAAACAGGTACCTTTAAGAACGTAATATTCTTCTTGAGCATTGCTTTCTTCATTGCTGCCAAGTCCCACTTCGCAGCTCTCGGTGTAGCATTGGAAATGACCTTGACGATGTCTGATGATATCTCATCTATGTTAGAATGCTCAGCCAACCAAAGCTGCAAAAAATAATAACTAATAAGATATTCTGTATCCAAGAAAGTAATATTTATTGACAGATGTTATGAAACTAAAAAAAAAACTAACTCACAAGAGAATATATAGTGCAACCACTGCAATTCCTGATATGAAGATTGTTTCTTTTGACAGTCTTAATGCTCTCCATCAGGTGTTCATGAATAAGATCAGGAAAAGAGACAG
>NW_020644604.1:580-1000 GCF_003573695.1 Papaver somniferum
CATAACTGATGCATAACAGGAACATGAAGGAATTCAACGCACCTTGTTTATAGACAACACATTGCTTATTTGTATTATCATCCTCATTATCTGCATCACCCAATACTTCCTTTGGTGCAGCTTTCTTTGCTTTCTTTGCCTTGATTTGCATCTCCTTCAGTGTTTCGACACTATCAATTTCTTCTTGTTCATCTTCAACATCAGAAGGTAAAATCACATTGAGGAGAAAATTATGTTAAAATCGAAGAAGAATAAAGTGATAACTCAAAAAAAATTAAGGGTATTCAGGATTAAAAAAATAAATTAAAAAAAAAAACAAAATCAAACAATGACAGATGAAGCTAATGATAAATCTCACCGGGTTTTTTCTGTTTCTTCGACTTCATTTTTCCTTTTTCATCTGAAGCATCAAGAACAAAA
>NW_020644605.1:0-377 GCF_003573695.1 Papaver somniferum
TTCACACCCTAGCAACCGAACACCTACACCCCAAACAAACAGACCCTAATCCCATTTCCATCGAGTTCTTCCCCTTCTTCCCAAAAATTTGCAGAGCTCTGCAAATCCATCACCACCATCTCTTCCATCTCCACCTCGAACACCACCACTACCACCTTCCCCCGACAAACTCAAGAGTCAATCACCACCCTTGTCTCTCCCTTTCTCGTCTGTAGCATCGAGTCCTGATGCTGCAAACTCGACAGTGAGAGAATCTAGGGTTCACAGAAGTCTAGGGCTAGGCCAACAGCGCAACAAGAGCTAGAGGAGGAGCAGTAGAACATCAACAGGGCATGGGTCGAGCAGAATTCACACATGGGTATGTCGAATTTGATTTT
>NW_020644605.1:577-756 GCF_003573695.1 Papaver somniferum
CCCAGTCTCTGTGGATCGACCCGTACTTGCACGAGCTACAACTGACGACCGTGCACTTGCGGTATTACTGTAGGCCCGTTTCATTTCGCTTCAATTTTATACGCTTTCCCGGGCCCACCAGCAACATGTAAACCTAATTATGGAGAAAGAGGTGACCGACCAAAGAGGTTTCCGTCCCT
>NW_020644606.1:0-382 GCF_003573695.1 Papaver somniferum
TTATTTTGACCAATTATCCACAAATTTAAGGATCCGATTACTGATCCACCTAACATTATTAGCCTTAGATTACTGGAGGAACACTTCTTTCAAGTGTTGCTTAATTTAAATATATTTCTTTTGGTATAAAAACTAAAAAACAACCAAGAAACCGGTTGGAATTAGATTACATCCAATCGAATCTAATTTTACTCAAATTCACTGGATCTTATTAACTTCGGTCTCACTCAATGACACCTTTAGTCATCAATTTTGGACTTCGAATTTTATTTCAGCTAGCCCGATTTTTTTTATGCTTAAATATTTAGTTTTTTTCTGGTCGGTTTAAATATTTATATTTTTATTCAAGTACAAACTTCGTCTAGCCTCAACCCATTTTAAA
>NW_020644606.1:582-979 GCF_003573695.1 Papaver somniferum
CCTTTTTTGTGGATGAACAGTCAAATGAAGGTGTAGTGGGGTGTCCGGTTTAGAGAAAAAGGCTTGTTTTATTTTGTTGCCTGACCTTTTTGCTTGGCTTGCTGCAGCGAGGACCTTATCCACGGAACTTCTTCTCTCCTCTGCTATGGGGATATTCTCTTGATTCTGCATCATTTATAGGCATTATTGAGTACTAACTGGATGTGGTACGGTTTTACAAACTCAAGATTGTGATATTGTTTATAAGATTATTAAAGGGTGATTTACAGTCAACAATTATTCATTCTTATCAAGTTCGGTAAATGCTAAATGTTTGATAAATTGCTTGACAGGAATTAAATAGCTTACTAAAACCAAAGAAAGCGTCACTATGAAAGTTGCTGCTGTGATACTGCAA
>NW_020644607.1:0-1774 GCF_003573695.1 Papaver somniferum
GTTAGAAGAAAAAATATTCTTGGCTAGACTCTAGAGGGGAAATCATCGCGGGTATTTGTTCAAACCCTTCATTTCTGTTTCAGGAACAATTAATGAGACCATATTCCTAAAAGATAAAACAATTAGTGACACTTTTTTCCCTATCTGCTTCTGCATGTGAGAAACCGAGTTGATAATCATCCATTGGTGATAAAGACTCAAAGGTGGTCTTTTCTCAGATGGTTCTTTCATGTGGATATTATGAAAAGATTATGTCTCTTTCAAAAGGCTCCAATTTAGAACATGAGTTAACTGGATCGTATACTTCTTCATCAAGAAGATCCTTTGAAGAAGTATACGATCCATTCTTCAATTTGTATGCTAAAGAGAGAATGTTACAACATGGATCAAGCAACACTTCCAAGCCACCAAAAAATGTCCATTTGCTTAATTCATATGATCGAATACTTAGTACGATGATGTTATAAAAATGAATTGTATTATTAGTTCTTAGTCAACCAAAACTTGCATACGAGAAAAAAAATGACCACTTTCTTAATTCATATGATACCTTCAAAAACAAAAGAAAAAAATTAGTCTAAAAAACTTATGTCATTCCAACATTTTGTATGCAAGAGAGAATATTACATTGCTTGCGGTCTGATCGTTCATTATAAGTCTACAACATATAAAGTAAATATTGTTGTAGATGTGAAATCAAACCATCACTTCACGGCGAAGAAGAAGACTTCAAGTCTTAAACTCAGAGAATAACGATTCTGTGTCACTGAAATTCCGTGAGAGCTGTATGTAATGAATTACATATTACTTCGTTCTTCGTCGCATTGCTTCTATAGAAATCCACCTTCTTATTATTTTTTTCACCACTGCGGTCTCCAGCAAGATTATTTCTGACTGCCAACAGCAATGATCAGTGTCAGACAGTCTCCACCTTAAACATCGACCAAAATTTTGAACTATTGTCACGACTTATCCTAAAATGTTGATTGAACGAATTGATCGTATACCAAAATACCTCATCCCACTGATTCCCACTGAATATTGGGGTCTGATCATTTTAAGGAAATAATTTGTTCCCTTTTCCACACCCAGTTAGTCCCCATAAGAGCATTATTACAGTGAAATCCATCCAAATGCTTCATTACAACTCCAACTTAATCAACCTAATCATCAAAAACAGTGAGAAACGTTCAAAGCCCACAACTTACATGTAGAAGAATTAGTATTTCAGTTTAAAGTATCCTTACCTACTCTTTGTTCGATCCGGGTTCAGAATGATATCTTTATAAAATTAAAAGAAAAAGAAGAGAAAGGAAAAGGATGTAACCTGTTCGCTGGGATTTACTTGATGAAAGACTCAATAATTATTCGCTTATGTTTGCAAGGAAACATCTCTTAATCTTGATCTTATCAAAATACCGCTCAATAAAGTACTTTTCCTCAACTTGTCAAAAACTAAATTCTTACCAAGCAGATTGAAATCCAGGTCACACATTTTATCAAGCTAGTAATGAATAGTTTTTTAAAGCCAAACATTAATCTTTCTACTTCTGTTCAACCATTCCCAAGATCTGTTACCGTGAATAGGCAGAAATGTACAGGCATGTTGAATGAAAGCAGTGATGTATGTTCATTCATAATGGTGCTGTGGTTTAAAAATGGTTCGGACGTAACTGTTGAAACTTGAAACCCTTTCGCTTAGCTATGCGAAATGCATGTATCTTTTCTTTCAAAATTCAAACCGTCGTTGCTTCTCACTTCTTCTTTTCTTTCG
>NW_020644608.1:0-355 GCF_003573695.1 Papaver somniferum
TACGTGGTAGTCAGGTTCTTGCTCGATCACATGAAACTTTGCTTTCGATCGAATCGGCCCCACCCTCAAATCTATGTATGCATATCCATATGTATGGCTTTGACTTCCTTCAAATCCTGTCATTAGGATGGGATATCGAACGATTTTACCTTGTGGGAATCTGGCCATCCTGAGAGTCTTCATAGTGACAATGTTGGTGGAAGCACCGGTGTTGACGAGAGCTCTTCTAAATTCGGTGCCTTTGATGAAACCAGTGACATACAATGCTCGGTTGTGTCCTTCATCCGTCATGTGATCTTCTTCTCCAAAAGAGATGTTGTCGATCGAATGCTCAGGCACTAGGGAGACTTCTTCA
>NW_020644608.1:366-670 GCF_003573695.1 Papaver somniferum
TAAGGTTGGAATCTGGAATGATGATCCTTGGATTCAGAAACCCTAATTTGATCAATTGATGATCAATTCATGGTTCGTCAGAAGTTTAACCATGGGACAAAGGAGGGAGCGACTACATGGGATCGTGGATCAACCATGTAGTGTCCATATGCTCACGTGAGCAAATACGAAGAACTCATGAAGAGTTGACGATTTTTTGGTGGAAGAATGATTAAATGCTGGCTTAATCATTTATTCAAAAATGCTCGTCTGAGCCTTAGGTGAGAAAACCTAATTAATTATGACGAGACGAGGGACCGACCAA
>NW_020644608.1:681-1021 GCF_003573695.1 Papaver somniferum
CATAGATTTTCAATCAAATGTGTGACCTCTTGTTCCACCGGCTTCTCGTATGTGGTGAAGCTGTTGATTTGAGGGTCAGATGACGTCTCAGTCCCCGGTGTTGAGGCTTCTGGAGCGGAGATACCGCCTAACTCAGATGTTAATATGATGAGAAAGTCGAGGATGTGGTTTATCGTCTCTTTCATCAGGTCCATGTTCCTGGTATGGACCTCTAGGATTTGATCCAACTCTGCCAAAGTCGGGATCCCTCTGCCTTCTATGCCGCCAGGTGTAACATGAGGAATGTTGCCGTTTGAAATATTCTGATCTGAATTAGTTGAATTAGTCCTAAGACCAACCA
>NW_020644608.1:1032-1203 GCF_003573695.1 Papaver somniferum
GTGGTGCCTTTTCCTTAATTTTATAATATTTTGATGATTTTATGAAAAATTCATGAATTTTGAGAAATTTGATGAATTTAGGGAGTTTCCATGAATTGAAAGAGTTTTCATGAGTTCATGGAAGAAAAATATTAAAATAATAAAAACAAGGGTGTGTGGGACCATGGAGGC
>NW_020644608.1:1214-1425 GCF_003573695.1 Papaver somniferum
GAATGTTGCCGTTTGAAATATTCTGATCTGAATTAGTTGAATTAGTCCTAAGACCAACCATCTTGTGAGATTGTGAGATTGCAACCGAGAGAATGATCTCCCACTGTGGTCGCCAATCTGTAAATGGGAAAAAACCGATTTGCTGCATTCTAAGGAATTGAGGAGACGACCGTACGGAGGAGACTCCTCGAACCGAGCGAAATGTTAAACC
>NW_020644608.1:1436-1718 GCF_003573695.1 Papaver somniferum
TGGTTTTTAAGGAATTGAGGAGACGACCGTACGGAGGAGACTCCTCGAACCGAGCGAAATGTTAAACCTCACACAGATGCACCGCTGCAAAGGGGGTGCTTTAGATTCGAGATATCAATCTGTAGTACTCCGGCCTAAATCAAGACAATAAATGTTCCAGAGTAAATTCGGTCACAAGAGAGGATGGGTTGATCTGTAGGAGGAAAGCTGGGAAATGTGTGGAATCAATGGTAATCAAAGATTTTGGGTGTGTGAATTCTGAATATCATAAGCTCTGAATGA
>NW_020644608.1:1729-1992 GCF_003573695.1 Papaver somniferum
AAAAATACCATGAAATCAAGGAGTTTTTTCATGAAATTAGAGAAATAATAATAATAATAATAATAATAATAAAATAATAAGGAACCGTGGGGTGTGGGGCCGGCTGGGACCAAGGCATGGCCAGTTGGCCAATGGTCACGCCGCACACTCCTTTCCTTAATTTTATATTATTTGTTATGGATTTATGGAAGTACCATGAAACCGAGGAGCTTCCTCGAGACGAAGGAGATTTGATCAGATGAGAGAATTTTCATCAAATCATG
>NW_020644609.1:0-570 GCF_003573695.1 Papaver somniferum
TATTTTTTTGGAAAATTCGGCTCGAAAAGTTGATTTTGTCACCCGGAGGACAAGTGTTATTCGGACTCTCGCTTTTGGATAAGGGGTAACCTAATTACTAAGGGGCACCCCCAGGTCACCCCCAAGGCAGCTGCTATTCACACCCCAGTTCTGGTTAGGGGAAGGACATCTTCTTCCCAAATTCAAAAACCAAAAATTGGCGGGAAAAAAATATATCAACTGGCAGATGTTTGTTGGAATTTTTGAACGTGTTCTAGGGCGATTCAATGGCTGATTTTTGGTAGGAAGTTGTGTTATGTCCTATCAAACACGTTTTGGGCTTTTGGTTCGATCAAATTTGGCCATAATTAGCTGGACAATTCACGGAAGCAAAACAGGGAAACACGGGTTGGACACGGGATTAGAGAAGATTTGAGCGTGTTCTGATCATGCATGAGGGCTCTAGCAACGTTGTGGGTCGTGTGTAAACACTTCTAGAGTGACCAGGATGGAAATATATGCGTACCAGAGCAAGAATGGAAAGAAAATATTCCCAAGAATATTTTTCTTTACTGCCGAGTTAAAGAGAAT
>NW_020644609.1:581-1000 GCF_003573695.1 Papaver somniferum
CAAGAATGGAAAGAAAATATTCCCAAGAATATTTTTCTTTACTGCCGAGTTAAAGAGAATCATATGGAGTGAATGCGCGAGATTCGATGGGTCTGTTGGCTATAAATATGTTTCTATGGTTGCCTAGAAGGGTTGTCGAGAGTTTGGGGGCTTGAGGAGAACTGAGGAGCAAGAAATCACCATGAACATCAAGCTTCATGCTGCTGTTTTATGCTGCTGATGAAGATGAAGAACACGAAGAACAGACTCTCAGAAACCGTCGTTCTTCAACAGTGACAACGACAGCGACTCGTGGGTCGTAGGTGTGGGTCTTAGGACCGTAGCGACAACAACAGTTAGGTTTTATCGTTTATTCTGGACGCCTTTTGTGCGTCGCAGATTACAGTTTCACACCATTTTCTCTTCTTCTCTTTATTGTA
>NW_020644610.1:0-492 GCF_003573695.1 Papaver somniferum
AAATGAAAAGGACTCAACGAGATATGGTGCAACTATCATGTTATTTCTAACACCTGAGCTCTGTGCTTTTATGAATAGACTCTATAGATGTTTCCATCTAATCAGATTGGTTCCTCAACTCCTACAACCAAGATGATTCCATCCACTTAGATTAGTTAGTGCCATCCTGGATACGCATAAATCTCTAGGCTCTGGAGCGTATTTATTTATTGCAACTAAAAGATTTTCCCATACCCCCAGACTTAAATCTAACATTGTCCTCAATGTTCTAAAGATGAAACTAAAAGAATGAACAAGGAGAAACTATTACCATTTGAAGCGAAAGAGTTAAGAAAAGATATTATCGTGTTGCATGAGCATGGGATACCTCCCAAGAAGTGCTAAGTTTAAAGTCTTCAGCCAGACTTAGGAAAGGATTAGTCAACTCGAACCATAAAGTAACAGTCGAAATAACTGTGGGTCTTCAAAACTAAATAGAGCTGACCAAAGGAA
>NW_020644610.1:503-1000 GCF_003573695.1 Papaver somniferum
AGCCAGACTTAGGAAAGGATTAGTCAACTCGAACCATAAAGTAACAGTCGAAATAACTGAGGGTCTTCAAACCTAAATAGAGCTGACCAAAGGAAACTGCAATGAACCAAGAAAGTGAACAAGACTAGCATGCCCTTACTTAGTTTCTTGATTAAGAAATTTATATCTAATTGTGGTTCAGGTTCAGGTTCTATGAAAGGGTCTAAATAGAAAATTTTCATTGGCTACGTGTCTTCATAGGTGGGATCCGAATCATTAGGTCATAGAGTCTGGAAAAACTCAAATATGATCTTAGAAGCGCACAATAATAATCTAAATAACTGAGGATCCTCTAAGTCAATAAGATTTGACTTACATAATTGACCACAATGAGAGTAGTGGTCACTCTTAAGCAAATATGTCGATTCTAATTTCCTAAAGCATTTAGGTTTAGTCTCACAACTTAATATTCGACACATTTGAAATATAAACGTTCCCACATTTGGAAGAAAACTATT
>NW_020644611.1:0-418 GCF_003573695.1 Papaver somniferum
GCTAACTGCGAACAAGATTACAAGTGGTATGTAAGTTAGCAATTCGATGTCACCATCATGATTGATAAAATAGCACTCAAGAGATCAAAATAGTGATTCTATTGGTGGGAGGTTGGGTAGCTCACCATTCTACCCGGAGTTTACGTACGGTGGCACACACTCTAAAAGCACAAATTTAGACAGGTACAAAGAAGTGAAGGTCGATGCCTCTCATGATGTAACATGGGTAGTATCCACTATAGGGGACCACAAATCTAATACCGAATTCAGTCTGCACCTTATTTTCCACTGGCATGATTAAATCCAACTTTAACTCTCATACAAGTAAGAAACCCGATCATGTTCTCTGTCATCTCTAAGTTCAGTCACTCTTATGAGAATCTCGATGTAATCTTAGCGACATGTATACTATGTGACT
>NW_020644611.1:429-1000 GCF_003573695.1 Papaver somniferum
CTAAGTTCAGTCACTCTTATGAGAATCTCGATGTAATCTTAGCGACATGTATACTGTGTGACTCTAAACTAACCACAAGTTGGAGTTTTTTTTTATTCACTAATTTACACAAAATTTGAAAATTTTGAAAATTTTACAATGCAAATGCTAAACCACTCCCCCACACTTAAACTTTACATTGTCCTCAATATAAATTAAGTCATCCAAAGTAAGTCAAGGTGGGAAATCTTATAACGATATGCGACAAGAAATCATAAAAAGTAAAAACAAGACAAGAAAAATTTAAAAACAAGAGAAGAAATACTCATCCCATGGGTTGCCTCCCATTTAGCGCTTGGTTTAAAGTCGTCAGCCCGACTATCTCCTTGCTTTCTGCGCCTTAGCCAGCTTCCAACACATTATGAAAATCTGATTGAATGGTACTTGGGTGTTTCCTCGCCTCAAAGATGTTGAAGTGTATGACTTCTTCATCAAAATCCAAGTCAAGGTGCCATTGTGGACATCAATCTTCGTTCTAGCGGTACTAAAAAATGGTCTACCCAACAGTAAAGGTGTAGACGAGGATGAATTC
>NW_020644612.1:0-421 GCF_003573695.1 Papaver somniferum
CCTATTCCATTGTCGAATCCACGACTGGTCCCATGGAATGGCAATAAACAATTGTTCTGATTCTATGATCGAATCCACGGCTTGATCTCATAGAATAGCAATAACTATATTATCTCATTACTCCGATTTCATGATCGAATCCACAACTGGTCTCATAAATGGTAATAGATAAATCTTAATTACTCCGTGGTCAAATCTACGATCCCATGGAATGGTAATGATCGCTTTATTATTCTTAGTCGAATCCTCAGCTGATCCTATGAATTAATAGTAAACGTCTATTTATTTTATTACTTAGTTTCATGAATTATTCTCCATAGAATTTCATAAATTAATAATAAATAATCAATAACCGGGAGTCTGAGCTACCTCTAAGTAAGCCCCGATTCAAATGGTGAAGGTGTATTCAACGATGATACAC
>NW_020644612.1:432-1000 GCF_003573695.1 Papaver somniferum
TAATAAATAATCAACAACCGGGCGTCTGAGCTACCTCTAAGTAAGCCCCGATTCAAATGGTGAAGGTGTATTCAACGACGATACACTAACAGTCACCGCACGAACGAGTATTTCAAAATACAACAAAACGATGAACCTATGCAAAATAAGGAAGAAAATAATAAATAATTAAAAATATTGACCAGGGTGCTGGGAGCACGGACACACGACCGACCGACCGTGTCGTGGTCAATCCCACGCCAGTTTTATATTTTTAATGCATTTTTATTATTTTCCATGATTTGATGAAAATTCTCTCGTTTTATCAAATCTCCTTCGTCTCGAGGAAACTCCTCGGCTTCATGGTGTTTTCATAAACTCATGAAAATAATATAAAATTAAGGAAATATAATGTGGGGCGTGACCATTGGCCAACCTTCCATGCCTTGGTCCCAGCCGGCCCCACACCTTATGGTTCCTCATTATTTTATTATTATTATTTCCATGATTTCATGAAAATTCCTTCAAATCATGGTATTTTCAAAATACATAAAAAATAATAATATAAAATTAGGGAAACACGTGGGAT
>NW_020644613.1:0-498 GCF_003573695.1 Papaver somniferum
TAAATAAATCAGTGAACCAGTTAAAAGAAAGATGATTAGAATTAATGAAGATGACAAAAGATTGGAGTGTAATATGATAACAAAAACGATGGTCAATGAATTCCATGAAAACATCATAGGAAGAATACATAAACGAAATCTTGAAGGAATGAAGGTTATGGCGGTAGAAAAGACATCACCCTTGAAAGATTGGGAAAAGCAAAAAATTACATTCATGGCGGCAGAAATACCAAAAGAAAATTTGAACCACACATCTCCATTGGTTATTACAGTGCCTATTACGCGAAAAGAGAAGGAGACAACAACAAAATCCACGGGAGAATGGATATTGAATAGAACTTTAATTGATACAGGAAGTTCAGTGGATATAATATTTTATCATGCATTCCGGGGAATGGGATTTAAAGATGAAGAAATGTCCAGTTCAACATATTTTGTTCATGAATTTGGAAAATCCACAACAAAACCTAAAGGAGAAATAGTGGTACGAATTCCACT
>NW_020644613.1:509-987 GCF_003573695.1 Papaver somniferum
CTTTGGAAAATCCACAACAAAACCTAAAGGAGAAATAGTGGTACGAATCCCACTTGGAGAGATCGAAACACACGTAACACTATGCGTGGTGGATATGGAATCGCCATATAATATGTTGTTAGGAAGACCATGGATACATGCGATAAAAGTTGTAGTATCAACGTTGCATCAATGTATTAAGTTCCCTACACCAAATGGAATAGGTGAAATCAGAGGAGATGTTGACAATGCGAAATTATGTCATCAAATTGAAGTAAAGCATTATGAAGGACAAGCAAAAAAGAAACAATTTCGCAGAAAATTGGCAAAGGAAGCAAAGAAAGAAGAAAAATTTATAGTATATATGATCAGGGCAAAAGAAGTCAAATGTGAAAGAAGTTAAGAAAGGACGAAGAATAGATAAGAAGCAGATGCTGCAATTTCTATCACAAACAGAAATTCGCACAGATGGTTTGAGATGGAGCGAGTAAGCGATAGG
>NW_020644614.1:0-591 GCF_003573695.1 Papaver somniferum
ATTCATTAAGGATTTTAGCTTGATTTCTAGACCTCTTTGCAATTTGCTTGCAAAAGATGTTAAGTTTGTCTTTGATGATGCTTGTTTAGAGGCTTTTGAGAAGCTTAAGACTTTACTCACTACCGCCCCCATAGTCCAGGCACCCAACTGGAACTTACCCTTTGATATCATGTGTGATGCTTCAGATTATGCTATTGGTGTTGTGCTAGGTCAGCGAGAAAACAAATTACTTCATGTGATTTACTATGCTAGCAAAACTCTGAATGATGCCCAGTTGAACTATACCACTACCGAGAAGGAACTGTTAGCCATTGTGTTTTCCTTAGACAAGTTTAGACCCTATATCTTTAGGTTCTAAGATCGTCATATATACTGATCATGCTGCTTTGAAATATCTTTTGTCTAAGAGGGATATGAAACCTAGATTGGTTAGGTGGATCCTTTTGTTGCAAGAGTTCTCTCCAGACATTAGAGACAAAAAGGGTGCCGAAAATGTAGTAGCAGACCACTTGTCTAGGCTAGTTGTTGATTCCCCTGATGATTCCCTTCCTATAAGGGATAGTTTTCCTGATGAACAACTTTTCTTTGTTA
>NW_020644614.1:602-1000 GCF_003573695.1 Papaver somniferum
ACCCTAATGATTCCCTTCCTATAAGGGATAGTTTTCCTGATGAACAACTTTTCTTTGTTACCCAAGCACCTTGGTATGCGAATATAGTGAATTATTTTGTTACTAGTCGAATGCCCCAATATTGGGGTAAACAAGATCGTTCTAGGTTTTTAGCGGGGGTTAAGCACTTCTTTTGGGATGATCCTTATTTGTTTAAGTATTGTCCAGACCATATTATTAGGAGATGTATACCTGAGAGTGACCAGCCCAATATTATTTACTTTTGTCATGATCATGCTTGTGGGGGTCACTTTAGTGCTAAGAAGACTGCTGCGATATTGCAGTGTGGATTCTATTGGCCTTCATTGTATAAAGACTCCCATAGTTCATGTGTTACTTGTGAACGTTGCCATAAATTA
>NW_020644615.1:0-300 GCF_003573695.1 Papaver somniferum
ACGATCCACACACTCGAGACATTAATCATGTCACAAACTGGGGGATACATACTGGGGTATTGGTCTGGCGGTGTACAGCGTGCATCGCACAACGCGCCATCACAAGAACGTTTCAGGAAGACATGGACGGTTAGTGATGATGGGAGAAGTGGGAAAGACTAATCGTGTGACACTAACATACACAACTCCACTCCTCCATCACTCCGCTTTCTCCACTTCCCATGAGAGACGTGGGTAAGGCTCAATGACTTGTATAAATAGGTTCTCCTCCCTATTTCAAAACAACCACAAGACATAAAC
>NW_020644615.1:311-509 GCF_003573695.1 Papaver somniferum
GACGTGGGTAAGGCTCAATGACTTGTATAAATAGGTTCTCCTCCCTATTTCAAAACAACCACAAGACATAAACCAATTTTTGATACAACGTATCCAAACACCAGAACTGATAGCTTACATTCTGCAAGCCAGTTCAGCTTTCTGATACAATTCATAAACAGCCAACACCTCCACATTCTCAACACCTTCTTGGCTTCC
>NW_020644615.1:709-1000 GCF_003573695.1 Papaver somniferum
TCAGTCAGGCGTGCAGACGGCGGGCTGGTGTACACGTATGTACCTTATTGTCCCATAGAAACATGATCTAAGCCACTCAATTTGTCCGGCGAAGTTGAGTGGTCGAGATTGGTTCGCAATTGGCAAGTGTGACCACGCCTAGTTTGGGCGTGTGAATCGAGGCAACTAGCCATGGTATGCCTTGGCCGATCGGGTGTGGAGATAGGTGGGCCCACAGTGATCGTGTTGTTACTCACCGGACCTGCTTAGTCTATTCTTGGACCCTTCATTCGAGCAGGAGAAAATGGACGC
>NW_020644616.1:0-281 GCF_003573695.1 Papaver somniferum
TTGTATCAGAAAGCTGAACTGGCTTGCAGAATGTAAGCTATCAGTTCTGGTGTTTGGATACGTTGTATCAAAACTTGGTTTATGTCTTGTGTTGTTTTGAAATAGGGAGGAGAACCTATTTATACAAGTCATTGAGCCTTACCCACGTATCTCATGGGAAGTGGAGAAAGCGGAGTGATGGAGGAGTGGAGTTGTGTATGTTAGTGTCACACGATTAGTCTTTCCCACTTCTCCCATCATCACTAACCGTCCATGTCTTCCTGAAACGTTCTTGTGATGGC
>NW_020644616.1:292-632 GCF_003573695.1 Papaver somniferum
TACCCACGTATCTCATGGGAAGTGGAGAAAGCGGAGTGATGGAGGAGTGGAGTTGTGTATGTTAGTGTCACACGATTAGTCTTTCCCACTTCTCCCATCATCACTAACCGTCCATGTCTTCCTGAAACGTTCTTGTGATGGCACGTTGTGCGATGCACGCTGTACACCGCCAGACCAATACCCCAGTATGTATCCCCCAGTTTGTGACATGATTAATGTCTCGAGTGTGTGGATCGTGGGACCCACAAAAGGTAGCATGTGATGCTAGATTAAATAACTAAGTTATTTAGGAAGTCGATATTTGTGAAATATCGTGTGTATTCTATGCAGGTAATGCATC
>NW_020644617.1:0-166 GCF_003573695.1 Papaver somniferum
TCTTGCACTTGCCTTGCACTGCTGCTGTGCACTTGCCTTGCTGCATTGCACTGTTTTCTTCCCCTGCTGCTACTTCTTATCCTGTTAACTGCCTTTTTTCTTCTTGGCCTTGTGCTGCTGTGCACTGCTTGTGCAGCTGCTGCTGCAAACCCATCTGCCCTGCACT
>NW_020644617.1:177-361 GCF_003573695.1 Papaver somniferum
CTGCATTGCACTGTTTTCTTCCCCTGCTGCTACTTCTTATCCTGTTAACTGCCTTTTTTCTTATTGGCCTTGTGCTGCTGTGCACTGCTTGTGCAGCTGCTGCTGCAAACCCATCTTCCCTGCACTGCACTGTGCACTTGCAGTGCTGCTGCTTCCATCTTTGCCTTGTGCTGCTGCTGGTGCC
>NW_020644617.1:561-1000 GCF_003573695.1 Papaver somniferum
TCTTCATTGTCATCTTTCTTTGCTGTCTAGTATTTCCATTGTTGTTGTTTACTGCATTGCCTTTGCTTTCTTGCACTTGCCTTGCACTGCTGCTGTGCACTTGCCTTGCTGCATTGCACTGTTTTCTTCCCCTGCTGCTACTTCTTATCCTGTTAACTGCCTTTTTTCTTCTTGGCCTTGTGCTGCTGTGCACTGCTTGTGCAGCTGCTGCTGCAAACCCATCTGCCCTGCACTGCACTGTGCACTTGCAGTGCTGCTGCTTCCATCTTTGCCTTGTGCTGCTGCTGGTGCCTTCTCTGTGTTGCCTCTGCTGTTGTTGCTGCTGCTGCTGTTGTTGCTGCCAAGCCTGCAGCCAAGCAAAAGCCCATCAGTCCAGTTCAAGGCCTAGTTCTCAGTTCTAAGCCCACTGTCTATTGTTTGTACAACTGAGCCCAAGCCT
>NW_020644618.1:0-2449 GCF_003573695.1 Papaver somniferum
GATTTCTGAACTTAAACTCAAAAAGACTAAGGAATGCTATTTGCAAATCGTGGCTATAAAAGTTCATGAACCGATTCAAGTGAATCAAATCATCTTTGCTTCAATTGTGTCTTGTGTAGTTACATAAGATTTCCTTGCAATTGAACAACTCTCTAACTAGTTCAATTGAGTCATTTGAACTAGTGGTTGATATGAAATGCTCATATGGCTTACCTTTTGGTTGACTATTGTTGAACCAACAATGTACACATTTGGGTACGGTTAACAAACCTAGAAGCGTGCATTTCATTTTTGTATAACAAGCTAAGTTTTCGATCTAACGGTTGAGAAATATTAGCTTGAATCTAAATCAGGTTTTCATCTAACGGTGGATATTGATTGCCTTGTTACCAAGGAAAAACCCTGATTTGAAAGACTATATAAGGGGACATCTAGCAACTCTGCAAAACTAATCCCCACACCTTATGCGTGCTACTAGCTTGCGTGCTAGAGTCGGTTCTCCTTTAACCTTTGGTTTTCTTCTTCTAAAACCTGGTTAAACGACTTGAAGACTTCATTTGGATTGTGAAGCCAGACCGATACTACTTTTATCGTAGTTGAGTGATCTGATCTTGCATATTCTATCGTACGAGTACAATCATGTTGATTTGCTTGAGATTGATATCTCTGATAGGAAAGATATAAAAAGTAATCACAAACATCTTCATCTCATTATTTGTGATTCTGCAACATCTTGTTTTGCTACCATACGATTAAGATTGTTGTGAGGTGATTGATTAATCTAGGCTGTTCTTCGGGAATATAAGACCGAATTATCAATTGATTCATGTTCGCCTTGATAATAAGACGGAACAAAAACTTAATGGTTTTTCTGTGGGAGACAGATTGATCCTTTGATAGACTTGTCTGTGTGAGACAGATTTGTTTATTGTCAAAGTCTGCGATGATTTGTTTATTGTCAAAGTCTGCGATTTTGGGTCGTAGCAACTCTTAGTTGTGGGTGAGATCAGCTAAGGGAATCAAGTGCGCGGTATCCTGCTGGGATCATAGGCCTAGGGAGTACAACTGTACCTTGGATCAGCGGGAGACTGATTGGGGTTCAACTATAGTCCAGTCCGAAGTTAGCTTGGAGTAGGCTAGTGTCTGTAGCGGATTAATACAGTGTGTATTCAATATGGATTAGGTCCCGGGGTTTTCCTGCATTTGCGGTTTCTTCTTTAACAAAATTTCTGGTGTCTGTGTTATTTCAGTTTCCGCATTATATTTATTTATCTGTATAATTGAAATAATACAGGTTGTGCGTTTAGATGATCAATTAGTATAATCTAACCTTTGGTTGTTGATTAACATTGATTAATCCTTGGACATTATTATTTGGTATCGTCCAAGTTATTCCTTGTGTTTTATTAAGACTCGTTGATTTCTATTAGCTTGAGTAAATCAAAACAAGAGAGAGATATTAACTTCTTGAGATACTTTTACCTAGATTGAGTCTGACTGTCTAGTTGATTCTCTAGAAACTGTTTCGGAGTTAGTCCATACACATTGCTAAGCGAAATATTGGGTGGTGTTGTTAGACCCCCGCTTTTTCAGATCCCATATTACCATTGCTGATTTGATGGAAAGACAGGAGGTTCTCGCTAGAGCTCAGAAAGACATGGCTTCGACTCAGAAAGAAGTGCTTATTTTCCTCAAGACACTGACGGAGCGGCTACCACAGTCATCACGCCAAACAGAGCCAACAAGGAACACCTTTAATACTCCTGGCGCCGATAACTCAGCGGGGCGCACCTTTGTAGATGAAGAGACTCATTCAGGAGCTCCGACGGAGAGGAATCAAACATCCAATTTTGTTACACGAGAAGATTTGGAACGACTTCTTCGAAACCGAGAAAAAAGTGATTCTACGGACATACATCAGCATCAACCCCCATATCCTCCTAAAGTACAACGAATTCCTCTTCCGAGAGGATACTCTTATCCTCAATTCTCTTTGTATGAAGGCACCGGAAATGCACGTGAACATGTCTCTCGAGTTTTGGAATCCTTGGGCGAGCATTAATACAATCATGTTCTCTGTTTGAAAGAGTTTTCGAAGTCTCTTACCGGAAGAGCATACACATGGTACAACAACATTGCACCAAAAAGCATATCCAACTGGGGTGACATGGTTACGGCTTTCTACAAGAAGTACTTTTTGTGTCTGAGAAAATTACTTTCTCGGATTTAGGAAGGATATTTCAAGAAACAATGAGCATCCAAATGATTATGTCAAAAGATTCAGAATTCAAGCGTTGGATTGTCACGACCCAAATGTGACCGAACAATAATTAGTAGATTCTTGCATCAATGGCATGGTTCCCATCTACCGTTCCTTACTGGAGAATCTGCGATTCCAAACATTCTCTGAACTTCATGAGGATGTTAAACGGTCGGCCACAACAACACC
>NW_020644619.1:0-316 GCF_003573695.1 Papaver somniferum
CGCAAGATTACAACTTAGAAGAATCAATTTCCCATTTTCAAGAATCTGATGACCTACAAATTAGGGAAGTTGTGACTAGTCTATCTAGAGACACTGAAAACTCTAAGTTTGGGGATGAGCATCATCCTCCATGTGCTTTAACTCTTAGTAAGGTCCCTCACTTGGGACATGACATCAATGCCTCAACCATCTTACAAGATTACCTTCATACTCGTTTTCCCGAGCCTAATGATGTGGTTTGCCCAGGCTATGATCCCCAGATTGACTTTGTTTTCCCACCAAATAGTTTTCTTCCAACTGTGGGAACGTTTATATT
>NW_020644619.1:516-1205 GCF_003573695.1 Papaver somniferum
GTATGGGAGAAACTTTTTTGTTGCAATAAATAAACTCCAGAGCCTAGAAATTTACGCCTATTAAGGATAGCACTAACCAATCTAAGTGGATGGAAACATTTTTGTTTTAGGAGCTGAGGAAACAATCTGACTAGATGGAAACATCTATAGATTCTATTCATAAAAGCACAGAGCTCAGGTGTTAGAAATAACATGATAGTTTCGCCATATCTCGTCGAGTCCTTTTCACTTTCTATTTTTAGTTTTCTTTTATTTCAAGTGATTTGGTGGGGCACACGATTCAAGTTGTTACCTTTGCTAGGGTGAAATAGAGTGACTGAGTTACCTTTTCAAAAAAAAAAAAAAAAAAAAATTAGACCGGACCAGTTAGACCAATCGGAATAAGTATTAACACTTGGATAGCAATATGCGTGTGTTCTCCCTGTTTCCGTCGCCTAAGCAAGCGTGGAATGCAGGACCCGTGGGAACTATCGTGTAATCTGCTGACAAGAAGAATGCGCTTGGATCCAAAAGATCTATTCATGCCGTTAAGTTAAAAAAAAAAATGGTTATTGTTATGTGTAGTCAACTGCTGGTTCCCTTGTATTTGCAGTTTGTTGATCTAGATTTAAGTTATTGACCACTGGTTCCCTTGTATATGCCAGTGTGTTAATATTAGTCAGACCAGTATCTCAGTAATTTAGGTTAGG
>NW_020644619.1:1216-1527 GCF_003573695.1 Papaver somniferum
TGGTTCCCTTGTATTTGCCAGTTTGTTGATCTAGATTTAAGTTATTGACCACTGGTTCCCTTGTATATGCCAGTGTGTTAATATTAGTCAGACCGGTATCTCAGTCATTTAGGTTAGGTTCATCTTGGCAGAGGCCTTCAGACAGATATGGGAAACACCGTTTGCTTTTCAACCATCTACATTTTTCTTTTTCCATCTTCTTAATCTTTTCATGTGATTAGTCTGACTCCGAGTATGATGTCCATCGTCAAACTATCTTAGTAGAGCTCTGTTACTTATATGAACTTTAGTATGCTTGAGTGCAAACTCGT
>NW_020644619.1:1727-1890 GCF_003573695.1 Papaver somniferum
TCAGGATAGGGGGACACCCTTTCTTCTTCGTTTGAAAACTGAAAATTGGCGGGAAACGAAGAACAGTTCTGCATGATGTTTGATCGAGAAAATGAAGAAGTTGGAATGCGATTCAATCGCTGAAAATTGGCATAAAGATGTGATATGACATAGGGAACACATT
>NW_020644620.1:0-477 GCF_003573695.1 Papaver somniferum
TTATGTGTCCAAACCTTGCGTGCCACTTCCATGTCTGATCTTCCAGTCTCATATTCAGACACAATGGCCTTCCAATCATGAGACTTATCTTATAGAGTCTATTCTGTGAGCGTGAGACTCTAACTAGAAGTCTTTCGCTTGGGTCATGAACTGTTAGATAATCTTGTCGCATTCTAACATCACATCCAACTTCTGTAGCTTGTCCTAAACTTAGAATGTTGCTTTGTAAGTTTGGGATGAAGTAGATGTTTGTGACAAGCTTCTGTTCTCCGGTCTTGCTCTGAAATAGAATTGATCCTTTCCCTTCAATTTCTACAGAAGATCCATCCCCAAACTTCACTTGTCCTTTGATTTTCTCATTGAGTTCAGAAAAGTAGTGTCTCTTACCAGTCATGTGATTGCTGGCTTCATTATCTAAATACCAGATTCCTTCTTCTCCATCCTTTGATTCGTAGTTCTTTGGTATTAGTTTCGCTT
>NW_020644620.1:488-1000 GCF_003573695.1 Papaver somniferum
TTGCTGGCTCCATTATCTAAATACCAGATTCCTTCTTCTCCATCCTTTGATTCGTAGTTCTTTGGTATTAGTTTCCCTTCGTTTAAGAATACAACTTCGTGCATGAAAAGAGATGTATCTGCTTCCCTTGTTTCATTCTTGTTTGCTTCTTCCATCTTTTGTATTCTTTCAGGGAATACAGAGGAGAAGTGTCCTGGTTTATCACATCTGTAACAAATAATGTTTGATCTATCCTTCTTTTCTTTCCCTTGGTTTTGATCATTCTGACTTGTTGTTCTATCTTGTGAGTTAAACCTTCCTCCCCTTCCTCGGCCTCTGTTTACTCTACCACCTCTTCCACGACCTCTTCCTCTTGTCGCATAGTTTTGTTGGTAAGAGTTTGTGTACAAGAGTTTTCCTTGAGTTTCTCCATTATTTTCTTCATCAAGGATTCTCTCTTCATATGCTTTCAATCTTCCAATTATATCTTCATAGATCTAAGACTTGTTCGAGAGAAGCTATCATATGAATAT
>NW_020644621.1:0-473 GCF_003573695.1 Papaver somniferum
TAAACATGGCTAGTGCAAGTGATTTCACGAAGCAGATTGGGCTGGATAATTTGGTCTCGGAAAAACAGAGCCATGACTTATTACGGGTCCTGTTTGGTTCCAATTATGGAAGTTACATGACCAGATGGGTAAGAAGATATTCTGTTTGATTTGGGTACATCCTATGAAGATTTTGGAGAGGTTAAAACAAGCCAGCAGACGCGTGCATGGAAATAAAATTTCTTGGGAATATTTTCATTCACTGCCGAGTAATGGGAAGATTTTTTGGATTAATGAGAAGTTATTCTTGGTCCAAAGGTGTATAAATATAACTCTTGGGTTAGCATAGAGGGGACGGATAGTTAGGGAGACTTTAGAAGACAACAAAGGTGAGAAATAAAAGTTGCAGAGAACTCCATTGTTGCTGCTGGTGAAGAACACGCGAAGAACAACGACCCACGGAGAACCTTGGTTCATGCTACAGTGGAGCGACA
>NW_020644621.1:484-1000 GCF_003573695.1 Papaver somniferum
CTGCTGGTGAAGAACACACGAAGAACAACGACCCACGGAGAACCGTCGTTCATGCTACAGTGGAGCGACAGACTTATTTGCACAGTAACAGTGACACTAGGGAAGACTTATCTGCAACAGTGACATCTACACAAACCTTATATCGTTCTTTGTAAAAGTTTGGTTTGTAACAGAAATAATTGTTAAAAACCCGGTTTAAGCATTATTTCTCCCATTTTCTTCATTTGTAAACCCCTTGATCAATAAAAATGATTTTTGAGCGTGTTTCCAACATGATGATGAGCTAATTCTCCCACAACCAAGGCAGTGAGGAAGCTATTTACGCATGAATAATTGGTAATCATTTATTTCCTCTAATTTATAATTTATAATTCACTCAATCACTGCTTTTGCAGAGTTTTTAATTGTTTGCAAAAAATTTCTTCATTAGTTGTGATTCAATTAGATAGGTTATGCTTTGTTTAGATAATCTATGCTTAGGGATACAATTAATTTTTGAGAATTTTCCAGATTATT
>NW_020644622.1:0-349 GCF_003573695.1 Papaver somniferum
TAGGAAGTACTTCCACACTTTTACTGAGTAAGTAAGGACAAGTAAAGAGAATGTGGTTCGTATGTTCAGGAGACAAACAATAATGGGTACCCTAATAAATGAGGCAACATAATACTATAGACATGGGCAGTAATTACTTAGTACTTGATGAATCCTCTGCTAAAAAGAGTGGGGGTAAGAAAACGGGAGACATAGTACAGTTACTAAAGTTTGATCAATCATGTGGATCATGTTGGAAAAAATAGGGTTTCACAAAGGATGAATGACACAGAGAAGAAAGTGTTGCACTCCAAAACTTTCAAGGCTTGTATAAATTTCTTTTAGACAAATATTTCTACCCTCCCAATAA
>NW_020644622.1:549-883 GCF_003573695.1 Papaver somniferum
ATATCATCAACATACAAACAGAGAATCACACAACCAGAACTATCATGCTTACTATAGATACATTTGTCCGCATCATTCACCACAAAACCATATGACAAAACTACTTTATCAAACTTCTCATTCCATTGCATAGGGGCTTGCTTCAAACCATAGAGAGATTTCACTAACTTTCAAACTTTCTTCTCTTGGCCTTGTAATATGAAACCTTCAGGTTGTTCCATATATATCTCTTCTTCTAAATCCCCATTTAGAAAAGCAGTTTTGACATCCATTTGATGCACAACCAACTTATGAATAGAAGCAAGTGCAATCAAGCAACGAATGGATGAGATGC
>NW_020644623.1:0-154 GCF_003573695.1 Papaver somniferum
AAGGTTATCTGAGTTCAAAGGAAGATACTAAGGCTTTTGATTCCACTACTTGACCCTAGGCTAAGGAAATTATGATGCAATGTATGTCTTGTTCTTTCCTGAAAGATTACAATGAGGATTCTACTAACTATCCTAGCCAAATTACCCCTAGCAT
>NW_020644623.1:354-602 GCF_003573695.1 Papaver somniferum
AAAATGACTCTTTACATGACTCTTATTTACATTGACTATTCTCTTTTTATTTTTGGAACAAGAGATGATGGAATTGATAAATACTTGATTTTTTTGTATTTTTCTGATATATTTTTTTTTTTTTACAGAGACACTTTTGATACATATACAAAAGGAAACAAAAATTACATGACACTTTGCAAGAGGTAGCCCTTTTTGATGCACCCAGTTAAATTCGATGGTTGTCTTTCTTAATGTAACCTCCACCT
>NW_020644623.1:802-1000 GCF_003573695.1 Papaver somniferum
TATTTATTCTTGAAAACAATGAAAATACAGAATATGGGATAAAATGTAGAATTAACGCACAAAAGATGAGTTAAATGCCAAGAAAAATATATAGAAATATGCACTTTTTAGGACTCATCATGTAACATTTAGCCCAATGGTTAAGTCACCAACAGTTAGAGTAGTTCTCTGTTTAGCAATTACTTATAATTGGCATGT
>NW_020644624.1:0-375 GCF_003573695.1 Papaver somniferum
CACTACTTGTTGTTTAGATGAGGTTCAACCATTTTCATGTTATTATAATGATTATGATGAGGATAGTGTTGATGAAGAATTTGAAATAAATAGGCATAGTGATCAGGAATTTGCTACTCCAACTGAGCTTAATAATAATATTATTTCTAGTTCAAATCCAAATAATTTTAATAATTATTCACCTATTCAAAAGGACGAGGATTTGACTAGAGATACCCCCGTTTTAGACGATGTAGTATTTCCTTTTGATTACGAAGCTAATAATGGTGTAGAGGAACGAGTATATTTTGAGTCTAGCGATTTAGAAACAATAGACTTAGAAAAATAAAATGAACTCGTCGAGATGATTGAGGATGTACCTGACTTAGAAGAATC
>NW_020644624.1:386-1000 GCF_003573695.1 Papaver somniferum
AATAGACTTAGAAAAAGAAAATGAACTCGTCGAGATGAGTGAGGATGTACCCGACTTAGAAGAATCAATTGACCATTTTCATGAATTAGATGACCTTGAAATTAGGGAAGTTGTGACTAGTCTTTCTAGAGACACTGAAAACTCTAAGTTTAGGGGTGATTATCATTCTCCATGTGATTTAACTCTTAGAAAGGTCCCTCACTTGGGACTTGACATATGTGCCTCAACCATTTTATAAGATTATCTTCATACACGTTTTCCTGAACCTAGTGATATCCACAAGAAATTTCAGTTATTAGAAACCCATCCTCTGGTTGATGTGGTTTACCCATGCTATGATACCCAGATTGACTTTGTTTTCCCACCAAATATTTTTCTTCCATATGTGAGAATGTATGATTTTCAAATGTGTCGAATATTAAGTTTTGAGACTAAACCTAATTACTTTAGGAGATTAGGGTCGACATACTTGTTTAAAGAAGATCACCACTCTCATTGTGGTCAGCTGTGTAAGTCAAATCTGATTGAATTAGAGGATCCTCAATTATTCAGGTTATTCTTATGTGCTTCTAAGTTTTTATTTGAGTTTTTCCAGACTCTAGAACCTGAACATT
>NW_020644625.1:0-398 GCF_003573695.1 Papaver somniferum
ATTACATGACACTTTGCAAGAGGTAGCCCTTTTTGATGCACCCAGTTAAATTCGATGGTTGTCTTTCTTAATGTAACCTCCACCTTCTATCCCAACCAACCAAAGAACAAGCTAGTCAAGTTTCGTTCAGTATTCTAAAGTGATTGGCAATCGTAACTTCCTATCAAACACCTTGAAGATCGAGGCCATACATGTATTGGTAGATCGTGCGCGTGCAAATTTCTTATCACTATGTGAATTGTGCTAGAATCAGGGTGCCTAAATATCTAGACTAAGACTCCTAATAATTACATATTTGCACAAGAGTCAACATTTCAAGGTAAATGAGCTCCATTTTTATGATTTTTCATTTTTTTAATTTTTTTTTTGAATTTTTTCGATTTTTTCAAAAGAAGAAG
>NW_020644625.1:598-981 GCF_003573695.1 Papaver somniferum
TGGGAAAACGAAAAATTTTGGTTTTTCGGGAAAGATTTGGAAAACTTTTTGGTTATTTAGGGAAAGAGTGGACCAGTTTAGTCCACATAGACTGGGTCCTCCAGGTTGGTTGTTTCAATGTCGGTGGAAATGGCTCAAGGAATGGTTTTAATCTCTGCTCGTTGAATTTGAAAACGTTCTTGTTGGAAACATCCTCCAGCTCCACAGCTCCATGAGGAAAAACTGTGCGTACTAGGTACGGACCCTTCCATCTGGAACGCAATTTTCCTGGAAAGAGATGTAATCGGGAGTCATACAACAAGACTTTCTGACCAGGAGTGAAGGATTTGCGTAGAATACGCTTGTCATGAAACAACTTCATCTTCTGCTTATATAACCTGGCA
>NW_020644625.1:1181-1499 GCF_003573695.1 Papaver somniferum
AAATTTTGAACTAAACCTAGCATAAATTAGCACAACTCATAAAAGAAAATAAAAACAATAATAATAATTAAGACAAGCCCATAAAAGAAAAAAAGAAAAATAAAAGAAAAATAAAAGAAAAAAAAAACAAAAAAAAATAATTACAGTCCCAAATATAAAAAAAAAATAAAATAAAATAAATAAAAATTATTACAATCCCAAATAAATAATTAAATTAATTATTACAAGCCCGAATTTGAATTTAAATGAGGCCCAAGTGGGTTAACTCATGGGTTAGGCTTACTTGGTTTTTGGAGGGAAGCCCAAAAATAGGCTTTT
>NW_020644625.1:1571-1779 GCF_003573695.1 Papaver somniferum
TTTAGTTGCACAGCCCAGTTGGGCTTTAGGATCGTCCTAAGCAGCTCACGATCAAGCCCAGCAACAACAGGTGGAACAGAGCCCAGCAGAATCTGCAGCGAAGCCCAGCAGAAAAGGCAAGCCCAGGAGCAGAAGTTGCAAGCCCAGCGAAATTGAGGTTACTAAGCCCAGCTCAGTTGGTTCAAGCCCAGCACCAGCACCTTTGGCA
>NW_020644626.1:0-215 GCF_003573695.1 Papaver somniferum
ATTCTAGCACTATTGATACTACTTTGTACTAAACAATTAAATATTATTTTTTCATAATTAAAAAGAACAGGCACCTAACTCAGCTGGTCATCCCCGTTTCTCAAAGTTTCATGCGCTCCAGACGATCCCAGGTTCGAGCCCTCAATGGCGTAATATTGCAGGAATTAACATGGAAGGTAGAGTTACTTTGCCCCACTTGTGACACAATCTCAGCC
>NW_020644626.1:226-1000 GCF_003573695.1 Papaver somniferum
GCTAGCACAACAACCTGTTCAATTAATGTAGTAATACGCTATTGGAGCTTAGCTTGTTAGACTTCCAACTATTTAATGTAATACTCTTTATCTAATAGTAAATAAAATTTACACAAAATTGGTTAAAAAGATCAAAATCAACAATTCATGGGTGAAAAAAACATCTAGATTTTGATACCGTTTAAATGGACAAAAATGTAAAAATATCCAGGATGTAAACAGTTTCAGCTTACCTATTTTCAAATACTTTTTTTTTTCATTTTTAATTTACATTAGGATGCATCCAGTTTCATCCTCGTTATTTTTTAAATTTAAGCCAGGATGAATCCATTTTTTTTTTGTGTCCATTTCACCCATACTAATTTTTACTCGTCCATTAGAACCATATTTTAAAAATATTTGGACAAATAACCCATTTTCCATAAAATTTAATAAAGAGAGAAAAGGAAAAACCTTTACAAAGGCATTGAAAACATTAAAAAAAACATAATAAAAATGTTTTCCAAATTAGGGAAGATGCTCGGGTAACAAAAGAAACGCACAATTGGGGATATGGAAACTAATTGGGGGATATAGCTACACGGAAAAATAGGGATCCTAATATCAAATCTGGGTCACCCTTTATGTAATTACTTTTTAAATTCCTAATGTAGCTCTCACTAATCACGTTTAGTGGTTAATAATAATTAGTAAAATCTTAAGTATTTGGGGGATAGATTAGTGTGTATTTTTATTTGAATTTGTGTGAGTGAGGTGGGAGTAAAAGGAGGGAAA
>NW_020644627.1:0-480 GCF_003573695.1 Papaver somniferum
TCCACATACCTTTTAGTCGGATGAAGTTCCACTGGTTCCTTGAGTAGTTCTTCGTCTTCGTAAGATGATCGCCATGAAGTCTGGAGCTCAACTACACTAATCTGTCCTAAACCGAGACTTAGCTATAAGTAGTCTAGAAATCAATACCTATAATTTTGACAACTAAATTTGACAAAAACGCTTGAGATAGCAATGCATACGAGTTCGACCGAGCAGTGCTCTAACAATCTACCCCCTTTGTCAATTTTAGTAGCAAAACTATCAATACATATGGATTACAAAATAAATAAAACTTTGTAGCTTCTCGTCCACATGCTTGATCTCCTTGGTGCTTCAACATTACTTGAAAACTTCGTCTTTTCCAAGTACTCCCATGATTCCATAGATGTTCAATTCAGCATCATAGTTGTTGAAGTTCCGTAGCCATAACAATGAGAAAACAAAAGCTCTCGGTCATTCATATACATTGTCATAGTATTC
>NW_020644627.1:491-1000 GCF_003573695.1 Papaver somniferum
TCCGTAGCCATAACAATGAGAAAACAAAAGCTCTCGATCATTGTTATACAGTGTCATAGTATTATTACACAGTATCAAAGTTCTTATATCACAACTTCGACAACAATACTATGGTGATATGTATCACTCCCCCTTAGTCAATACTTTCATCTCAACATGAAAACCACTCCCCCTTACATAATGATCCGAAAACTATATGTATTTTTAGTGCGAACTACACATTAATTCTCCCCCCTTTTGTCCATAAAATTGGTAAAGGTACGAAAACTAGTTGGATCCTAATGAAATTTCCACGGAGATGCTTCAAGACCAAAGAAAAGTACATATCAACTTGTTTATATGCAATCATATAACCGAGGGTAAATGCATTCATCAAGGATTTTATAAAGATACAAGATAACCCCTAAAAATTCCACATCCGCACTCCCCACAAATATATGGAAATTAAGCGCAAGTTCAAAAGAACTCTCCCCCATTTGATGTCATTCCCGAAAGAACAACAAGAGTGA
>NW_020644628.1:0-388 GCF_003573695.1 Papaver somniferum
TCGTGGTATAAAACCACCATCATTACGTTGGACTTCACATATGACAATGGTTTTTTTTTTTGTTTGAAGCATGCATTTTATTAGTAAAGGATCAGGTTATAGTTTGGCGTGGGTATGTGGTACCCACGGAATCATGATAAAGAATTTGACTGATAAAGATCGGGATTTCCTGGTCCCATATTTTGGTTGAGAAATTTCCCATTTGACTTCCATCTGCCGCATGATTGGCCAAACCATCTGCTGCTTGATTTCCTTCTCTGTAGTCGTGTTGGATAGAGGCCTGCGGAATCTGTCGAATTCTATTCTTTATTTCCTCAATCATCCCTGAGATGTGCCGGGGGGGGGGGGGGGGGGGGGGGGGGTGGTGGTCAGTGGTGGTTGAACGGTG
>NW_020644628.1:399-1000 GCF_003573695.1 Papaver somniferum
TAAGGCAGTCGTAGTTCCTAAAGGTTGATCTAGAGCCATTAATGTTTGTGCGTCGGAGTCCCTGCAAATGAAACCTGCACCCGCAAAGCCCGGATGACCCCTGGCTGCCCCATCTGTGTTGATCTTAATCCAGTTCATGTTCGGAGATGACCATCCTACCGAGATTGTTGAGATTTTTTTGGCGCCTCTTGGGTGGTTAAGTATCGGTGAATCTCCTGGTAGGACCGGGGGTAAGGAATCTAGGGCCGCAGAAAATTCTTGTTGCTTTTTTTAAGCCCAGACTAAGATTTCTTTCGATGTTGTTTACTTTTGGAGGTATATTAGATCATTCCTAGCCAACCATAAGGTCCAGAGTAGATAACAGAAAGAGGAGATGACAGATGTTGGTGCTGATTGTTGTAAGATATGGGAAATGGTTGTCTGAGGCGTTAAGGTAAATGTATGGGGATAGTTGGAGTTTGGTGTGGTTGAAAGTTGAGTGATCAAGGTGTTCCAAGATGTTGTCGCCGTTGGACAGTGAATTAGCATTGAATCGCTGATTCTGGATCAGCGTTGCATCTAGGACAAATGTCAGAGTTGGTCAAATGGATGTGATGTAAAT
>NW_020644629.1:0-353 GCF_003573695.1 Papaver somniferum
AAGACTTGTAGCTAAGGGATACGTTCAAGAATCAGGCATAGACTTTGATAAAGTTTTCGCACAAGTTGCTAGACTAGAGACAATTCGTCTCTTAATAGCAGAAGCAGCATCAAACTCATGGGAAATTCACCACTTAGACGTTAAGACAGCATTCTTTCATGGTAAATTGCGAGAAGATGTGTATGTTGAAAAACCAGAAGGTTTTGAAGTAAGAGGACAAGAGCATAAGGTTTATAAGTTATCAAAAGCTCTATATGGTCTAAGACAAGCTCCTCGATCCTGGAATACAAAGTTAGATCAAATCTTAAGAGAAATCAGATTTGTTAAGTGCTCTAAAGAAACATCAGTATACA
>NW_020644630.1:0-536 GCF_003573695.1 Papaver somniferum
GTCAATTGTTGCCGACTCGGGTTAGCTAATGCCGCCGAGAATTCATTGTTGGAACATGATCGCGTGTCCATATCGGAGTTCATGGAGAGAATGTATCCTGAGACCGATACTTTCCATATGTCGTTTGGGGAGATGACGATTACTCCGGATGATGTTGTGCAGATTCTTAACCTTTCCGACCAAGGCACAACTGTGAAGTTTAACTACACAAAGCAGTTAAGTTGGTCACAACTTTATGATCTAACTAAAAAGTGCTTAGGTTGGGATGAAGAGACAACAACAACAGAGTTTAGGAGGCATGCAAGTTACAGAACAAGACAAATCAACATTACAGATTTGATGAATATGTTCTGAGGCACCTTGGAGAAGGAAAAGAATGGAACGTTAACTGATGAGCAAGTGAACCACGCTGCCACCGCATATCTCCTTTGTGTATTGGGATGTGTCATATTCCCCAATACTTCTGGCAACCGGATCGACGCCAACCTTATACAACTTTTGGATCCTCTCCATGAAGTCGGTGACTATTCTTGGGG
>NW_020644630.1:541-1000 GCF_003573695.1 Papaver somniferum
TAGCAACAGGATCGACGCCAACCTTATACAACTTTTGGATCCTCTCCATGAAGTCGGTGACTATTCTTGGGGCACGGCATGCCTAGCATTCTTGATGGAAGAGTTGAGAATGGTTTCGAGGCTAGGAACCTGCCAAGTTTCCGGGAACGTGGCTCTATTGCAGGTTTTTTCTTTAACTCTATAACTCACTCTATAGTTATTCGGTAGACAATACATATGATGCATATTCATAACTCCAAATGACGCATATTCGGTAGGAAATGATCCATCTCTTTTTTCGAATGTTGGTTACTCGGTGGCTAGGTACTTATTTTGTTTTCCGATTATATATAATCGGAAATATTCTTTTGATATTAGAACCGAATATACATGCCAGAAAAACTAAAGGTTACTGAACTCCAAATGACGCATATTCAGTAGGAAATGATTTACGAATGTTGGTTATTCGGTGGCTAGGTA
>NW_020644631.1:0-511 GCF_003573695.1 Papaver somniferum
AGACTATAATTAGGTATACGATACAATCACAAGAACCATCACTACCCCCGAACTTAGGGTTCACAGACAAACCTCTAACTATTTCTTGAATTTCCGGATCTTCAGAGTCCTTAAAATACTCAAGAGATTCTTCTAGTTCTCTACCCCCAAACTTAGGGTCATCATTATTCTTAGAAAAACCTAAAACTATTGCATGAATTTTCTGGGTCCATAGAATCTTTAAAATACTCAAGAGATTCTTCTAAAGATTGATCACATATCTGATCTAAGAGAATGGTTTCCTCAAAATCATCTAAATAATCTACCAGTAAAGTATCAAGCCAATTATCCTGAACTAAAGTGTTAATCATATTCACTTCTTCTAAATCATCATTCTCAGAAGGTTGTCTAGTAACATTAAAGACATTTAGTTCAATGGTCATATTACCAAAGGTTATGTTCATAAGCCCAGTCCTACATTTGATGACAGCGTTAGCTGTGGCTAAAAATGGGCAACCTAAAATCACTGGGA
>NW_020644631.1:522-1000 GCF_003573695.1 Papaver somniferum
TATGTTCATAAGCCCAGTCCTACAGTTGATGACAGCGTTAGCTGTGGCTAAAAATGGGCAACCTAAAATCACTGGGATTTGACGACTTGGGTCCTGAACAGGCTGGGTGTCTAGAACAACGAAATCCACAGGATAAATAAACTTATCAACCTCAGTCAGAACATCCTCTATGACACCACGAGGGATTTGACAGACTTATCAGCTAATCGTAGTGTCATTTTAGTCGGTTTCAACTTACCAAGACCTAGCTGGGTGTATACATGATACGGGAGTAAGTTAACACTAGCTCCTAAGTTAAGTAAAGCTTTATCGACCATGTGATTACCAATCACACAACATATGGTGGGGCATCCAGGATCCTTATACTTAGGGGGTGTTTGGTTCAGAAGAATGGAACTTACCTGACCAGCTAAAAAAGATTTCTTATGGACATTAAGATTACGCTTTCGTGTACAAATATCTTTAAGGAACTTGGTAT
>NW_020644632.1:0-495 GCF_003573695.1 Papaver somniferum
TTCGTAAGTTCCCTTATGTCGATCATAATCAATTAAGTTGATCACTTTTGTGTTTAATTTGATTGCGTATTCCGGTTAAATTAATCGTGGGTTTACTTGTGATTAATTTGATTGAGTTTTTGGATATAGAAAATCATTCTCATGGTTTTTGGTGTCCAATAAAAATCCTTCTTTTCTTTTGAAATTAAGGACGCTCTTGTTGTTCCCTTGGGAATGACATCAAATGGGGGAGAGTTCTTTTTAACTTGTGCTTAATAGTCATATCTTGAGGGGTGTGCGGCTTTGGAATTTTAAAGGGGTTATCTTGTATCTTTAAACTCCTTGATGAATGCTATTAGCTTCGGATATATGATTGCATCTAAATTAGATGGTATGTATTTTCTTTTAGTCATGAAATGTCTCTTAAGGAAATTTCATTATGATCCCGTTCTTGTACCTTTGCCAATTTTATTGACAAAATGGGGGAGAGTTAATATGTAGTTCACACTACAAATA
>NW_020644632.1:582-2379 GCF_003573695.1 Papaver somniferum
AAATATATATGGTTTTCGGATCATTGTGTAAGGGGGAGTGGTTTCCATGTGAGATGGAGTATTGACTAAGGGGGAGTGATACATATCACCATAGTATTATTGTTGAAGTTGTGATACAATTGGACGTTGGCACTGTATAATAATACTATGACACTGTTTAACAATGATCGAGACCGATGCTTTCTCATTGTTATAACTACGGATCTTCAACAACGATGATGCTAAACTTACAAACTTTGGGATCATTGGAGTACTTGCAAGTGACGAAGATTTCGAGGAATGTTGAAGATTATACATGTGGAATAGGATCTACTAAAGTTTCTTTATATTTTTGTATTCCATATGTATTGATAGTTTTGTCACTAAAATTGACAAAGGGGGAGATTGTTAGTGCATTTCTCGGTCGAACTCGCATGCGTTGCTATATCAAGCATGTTTGTCAATGTTAGTGATCAAAACTATAAGTCTTGATTTCTAGTCTACTATAGCTAAGTCTCGTACTGATATAGAAAGTGTAGTTGATCTCAAGGACTTCATGGCGATTCATCATACAAGAAGAAGAACTACTCAAGGAACCGGTGGAACTTCTCGACAAAAAGGTATGTGAAGACTTGAACTTATCTGTCACTCAAAAGTCTATCTACTCTATCTCCTACTTCTTGAGACAAAAAGTCGTATGCTATATATAGACTTAGATTATACACATTTGTTATTTCGAGCCGAGTATACCTCTCCTATCTATATCTCTAAATATGTGTTGGTAAGCGTTTCACTTCGATCATGTTTATCTTTACGTAATGACGAAAGTCATGATATGTTTCAATCACTTTGAAAATTGCTTTGACGAGAAATGGTGTAACAACTATATAACGTCCTCTAAGAATGTTTCAATGGTTGGAATGAGAGTTTATATTACATAACCAATGATGGACATAAGTATTATTGTGGAAACACATATGTGCATAAGTCCTATCCCTTGAACCAAAGTTTGCGAACTTTGTTGATCAAGAGAAACCGGAAGAATGGCTTGTTTCCAAGTCCGCGATCTTCCGAACTTCTCATCCCGAAAAATTCTGCTGGTGTTGACAAACTTGTTGCGTGAGTACCAGTCCGCGAACCGGCGGAAATTCTTTGCCGATATTTTCTGCTGAATTGTAAACTCTTTCCGGTTGCTTAAGTCCGCGAACCTAGTGAGCGAACTTAAGAAGGTTATATATCTGAAGATGATTTATGAACTTAAACTTACAAAGACTAAGGAGTGTAATTTGCAAACCGTGGCTATAAAGTTCATGAAACGATTCGAGTGAATCAAATCATCCTTGCTTCAATTGTGTCTTGTGCAGTACATAAGATTTTCTTGAAATTGAACAACTCTCTAACTAGTTCATTTGAGTCATTTGAACTAGTTATGGTGAAGAAGAATATGGTTGGTATGAAATGCTCATATGGCTAACCATTTGGTTAACTATTGTTGAACCAAAAATGTACACGTTTGTGTACGGTTAACAAACCTAGAAGCGTGCATTTAATTTGTGTATAACAAGCTAAGTTTTCGATCTAACGGTTGAGAAATACTATCTTGAATATAAATCAGGTTTTCATCTAACGGTGGATATTTGTTGCTTTGTGACCAAGGAAAAACCCTGATTTAAAAGACTATATAAGGGGACATCTAGCAACTCTCAAAACTAATCCCCACACTTCACATGTGATACTATTTTGTGTGCTAGAGTCGTTTCTCCTTTAACCTTTGGTTTTCTTCTTCTAAAATCAGGTTAATGACTTAAATACTCCATT
>NW_020644632.1:2390-3000 GCF_003573695.1 Papaver somniferum
TTTAACCTTTGGTTTTCTTCTTCTAAAACCAGGTTAACGACTTAAAGACTTCATTGGGATTGTGAAGCCAGACCGATACTACTTTTATCGTAGTTGTGTGATCTGATCTTTCATCTTCTATCGTACGAGTACAATCAGATTGATTGGCTTGAGATTAATATCTCTGATAGGCAAGATATAAAAAGTAGTCACAAACATCTTCGTCTCATTGTTTGTGATTCCGCAACATCTTGTTTCGCTACCATACGATTAAGATTGTTGTGAGGTGATTGATTTATCTAGGATGTTCTTCGGGAATATAAGACCGGATTATCAATTGGTTCCTCTTCACTTTGATTATTATCAAAAGACGGAACAAAAACTTTAGGGTTTTTCTGTGGGAGACAGATTGATCCTTTGATAGACTTGTCTGTGTGAGACAGATTTGTTTATTGTCAAAGGCTGCGGTTTTGGGTCGTAGCAACTCTTAGTTGTGGGTGAGATCAGCTAAGGGAATCAAGTGCACAATATCCTGCTGGGATCAGAGGCGTAGGGAGTACAACTGTACCTTGGATCAGTGGGAGACTTATTGGGGTTCAACTACAGTCCAGTCCGAAGTTAGCTTGGAGTA
>NW_020644633.1:0-255 GCF_003573695.1 Papaver somniferum
ACTCATCTCTACGGGTCTATCTTCTTCTTCCAAGACTATTGTTTCTAAGTCGCTAGACTCTAAAACAGTATTTTCGAAATGAACCCGTTCCTCTAAACCACTATCGGCTTCGTAATCAAAAGGAAAATCTACGTCGTCTAAAACGGTGGTATCCCTAATCAAATCCTCGTCCTTTTGAATAGGTGAATAATCATAAAAATTATTTGGATTTGAACTAGAAATAATATAATCACTATACAGCTCAATTGGATTACT
>NW_020644633.1:354-692 GCF_003573695.1 Papaver somniferum
CATATATTCACCAAGAGTCATTTCCGAAGACGTCTCTTGATAACGAGAATTTCTAGACATATATTCTCGCAACGTCATCGCAGGTGGCGTCTCCTCAAAAGGATTCATCACCGAAGAAATATAGATTGCAAGGGAATTCTACACAACCACAAACAAGGCCGACTCGACTCCACCAAATCAAACCTAAAGATTTCTAGCAAACAAAAATCATGATGGCTCCACTTAGATTGTTTTCTAGACCAGCTTCTATTCCTTCGAAAAGGAATTCGTTACAATTTGATCACACCCCTCTGGAATCAATCCGAGCTAATGTAAGTTGAATCGAGGCGAGGGAAGCT
>NW_020644633.1:884-1000 GCF_003573695.1 Papaver somniferum
AACCCTTATCTTGTATTGGCCAGGCCTTGCCCTTTACTAGGAATTTAAAAAAAGACCAAATTCGTCCTCAATCAATGAATCACCTTAAGGAATACTGTAAACCCGCTGACAGGAGA
>NW_020644634.1:0-481 GCF_003573695.1 Papaver somniferum
CGTGGGATTGTTCTCAACACATACTGCCCCTCTACAAAATTCCGCAGTTTTACCTTTTTGTTGTACTCCCTTGCCAGTCTTCGTTGATAATTTTCCATCTTTTGTAATGCTACTTCCCTTCTTCCTTCCAAGTCGTCCAACCTTTCTAACATCATATCTGTTGTGAGGTTTTTCTCCCAAGCTTCGGTCTTCGTGGTTGGCATGAGGATTTACGTAGGTATGACTGCTTCAGCTCCATAAGTTAGAAGAAACGGGGATTCCCCGGTGGCGGATCTTCGTGTTGTCCTGTATGCCCATAACACATTGTGCAGTTGTTCGCACCATCTTCCTTTATGCTCGTCTAATTGTTTTTTGAGTATAAGGGCGAGGGTCTTGTTGGTAGCTTCCGCTTGTCCGTTGCTTTGAGGGTATATGGGGGTGGACTTGTTCTTTCTTATTTTGAAAGTATAGAATAGCATGTCTATATTTTTCCCTTGTAATT
>NW_020644634.1:591-1000 GCF_003573695.1 Papaver somniferum
CCATTATCAGATACGATTTCAGCGGGTATACCAAATCTGCAAATGATGTTCTGGAATATGAAAGTAAACACATCCACGTCTCTGATCCTGGCCAAGGCCTTAGCCTCCACCCATTTACTGAAGTAGTCCATGGCCACTATCAAAAATCGTCTTTTCCCTGATCCTTCGATAAAAGGCCCGACGATGTCTACGCCCCATTTTGCAAATGTCCACGGGCTATCGACGGAGTTTAACATTGTCGCCGGCGCGTGGATCTTTTTGGCGAAGCGCTGACATTCTTCACATCGTCGGGACATCCTCGCGGCATCCTGTATCATTGTCGGCCAGTAATATCCTTGCGTTTTTGCTTTGTCAGCTAGTGATCTCATGCCGCTATGATTCCCCGCGTCACCATAATGGATATCATTTA
>NW_020644635.1:0-226 GCF_003573695.1 Papaver somniferum
GAGAGTGATAGTGAAGAAAAGCAAAGGAAATGGTGAAAATGGCAGTGAGGATGGCAATGGAAATGAAGCAAAGATAACAGTGGCAGTTAACAGGAAACAAAGCCAAAATAAACCAAGGCTGTTAGCCAAGGGCAGGGAGGAGTTTGCAGCTGTGGCTAAGCTAAGGCTTAGAATCCACCTTGTGTCCTAGCTAAACAATGCAATTCTAGATTTAAAAACTTAAGCA
>NW_020644635.1:426-961 GCF_003573695.1 Papaver somniferum
GAGGTATGTGGCGACCGTTGGATTATGAGATACAACAAAATTGACGGCTTCAGATGGAGTTAGGTACTATGGTGTTTCACAGGAGCTTCGGATTTTGATGCACAATGATGAGGCGACCGTTAGATTCAGATGTGATCCAATCTGACGGATAACGATGGAGACGGGTATGGATATTGGAAATGGGTTTGTGACAGGCCTCAAAGATATTATATTTAAATGCAAAACATTCCCCGGCAGCGGCGCCAAAAACTTGGTAGGCCTCAAAGATATTATATTTAAATGCAAAACATTCCCCGGCAACGGCGCCAAAAACTTGGTAGGCCTCAAAGATATTATATTTAAATGCAAAACATTCCCCGGCAACGGCGCCAAAAACTTGGTAGGCCTCAAAGATATTATATTTAAATGCAAAACATTCCCCGGCAACGGCGCCAAAAACTTGGTAGGCCTCAAAGATATTATATTTAAATGCAAAACATTCCCCGGCAACGGCGCCAAAAACTTGGTAGGCCTCAAAGATATTATATTTAAATGC
>NW_020644636.1:0-536 GCF_003573695.1 Papaver somniferum
TCAAAGTCTCTAATATGAAAATAAGGGTTCTCATCATCCTTTCCTAAGTATATAGGGATTATATGAAGAATACTAGGTTTTATCTCGAAATTAGCCGTAGTGGCTGGAAATTTAATGCACGAAGCTCGGTTGGACCTAGTTGGGAACATGTAATCTTTCAAAGTTGCCATCAGTGGCACAGCATAAGTACTAGGGGTACTTTCCTCACGAAGAGATAGGTTCTCAAAACTGAAGTTTCCAAAAACGGGGCTCTCAAAAGAAGAGTCTTCGAGCTCCCCGCTTCCACAAGAAGATCTTTTAGGCTCGTCACTAATCAAACGGCCAAAATTATCTCTTTTGCAAGCACGCTCTGTAAAGGAATCGAGTGCTCTTGGCATACACAAACAAAAATCCTAAGGAAGGGAGGTTCTAAGAAAACACACAGCAGGCCGACTCCACCAAATCAAACCTAAAAATTTCTAGCAAACAAAAAGCATGACGGCTCCACTTAGATTGTTTCTATACCAGCTTCTAATCCTTCGAAAAGGAATTCGTTT